>NW_026843709.1:6270000-6573030 GCF_030254825.1 Meriones unguiculatus
GGATACAGAGTTAATAAAATATAACTGATAAGAAAAAAATAAAAATAAAAAAATTAGAAAAGAATACAATGCTATTATGGCAATACAAAGGTATTATGACATCTCATTGCTTTTATGACCTCACAATATTATGATGATATCACAATGCTCTTATGACATGATTGTGTTATGATATCACAATGGCATTATGACATTACAATGGCATCATAACTTCAGAACACTATGTCTTTACAATAATATTACGACATCTTAATACTATTATGATATCACAATGCTTTTATCACATTACAAGGATACTATGATATCCCAATCCTGTTTTGAAATCACAATGGTATTATGCTATCACAAAGCTATTATGACATCATAAAGCTATTATGACAGCACAATGATATGACATCTAAATGCTATAATGACATCACAATGACATGACCTCACAATGGTACTATGACATCATAATGCTATTATGACTTCACAATGCTAAGATGACATCAAAATGGTATTATGGTATCACAATGGTGTTATGCCTTCACAATGCTATTATGATATGACAATGCTATTATGACATCAGAATGGTTTAAGAACTTCACAATGGTGTTATGACTTCACCTTGCTATTATGACATTGCAATGGTATTATGACATGATTGTGGTATGATATCACAATGGAATTTTGACATCAAATGCTGTTAGACATCACAATGGTAAGACATCACAATGACATTAGGACACCAAATGCTAAGAAGACATTGCAATCCCATTATGACATCATAATGGTTAGGTGCTGATTGAATGAGCGGGAGAATGATGTCATGAAAGAAGTTAAAGAGTTTCAGGAGCCAGTTGTTAAAAGGGCCAAGTGGACAACCTGCTTGAAAGAAAGGGTGAGTGGCACTACATGCCTCAATCTAGGGAGCTGAAAAAACACAAGCCAGACATGTCATTTCCTACAGGACACAATTCCTATGTCCGAGACTTTTAATTCAGTTAAACTGTTACATATTTCTTTCAAGTAGTCATTAATAAAGTCAGACGGCAGTTGTAAGAATCTATTACTATTTACTATGGATTTGTCTTTTAATAAAACTGCTGTTAATCCTAAACAGCTGTATAACCAATTCAACCACACAGAGACTGGTTTCATTTAGTTAACCTAGAACACAATTATGGGTAGTAATTACTCCAACCTAAACCTCCAAGCTCTCATATTTTCTTAACATTTAGATTCCCCACATTATATTTGCTTTTAGTGATATCTTAGGTCTGGTTCATGCTCCACATCCTCCAAGAGCTCTCCACCAGATCACTTGCAAAACTCATCTCACCCTTTATCCTCCAACTTATTTCCTGTTCTCTGGCTCTTCCCTTGTTTCCTGTCCTCTGGCTCCTCCCTCTGCATAACATTTTGGCTAGTTGTTTTAATTTGGGCTGTTTACATGCCATTGAGACAGGAATGAGGTAAGTGTTAATTAATATTTACTAATAATTATATTTTAGTAATGCTGCTGTTAGTCCTAAACAGCTGTATATGCAAATCACCACACAAAGTCTGGGTTTATTTAGTTAACCTAGAACACAATGCTTGGCAATAGTTACTCCATCGTAAACCTCCAAGCCTTCATAGTTTCCTAACATTTAGATTTCCCACATTATACTTGCTTTTAGCTATATGTTAGGTATAGTTCATGCACCACATCCTCCAATATCTCTCCTCCAGCTCTGTCTCTCAGCTCTCCTTCTTTCCCCTTCTCCTCTCACTATTTACCTGCCCTCTAGCTCCTCCCCTTTTTCCTGTCCTTTTGATCCTCCCAGTTCAACATTGTATCTAGTTGCTTTATTTGGAAGTTTACACCAAGTTGAGAGAGGATGCTTAGAATGAGTATCACAATGCAATATATGGATTGAAACCAGAGAGTAGGGGGAGAAATCAGCATTTGAATTAACAAGGGTAAGGTGTATACATTTCAAAAGAACATTATACCAACATTTCCCTCTTTAAGTCCAATAAAAGGCTCCTTTTATTTCAATACAATAATAATTATGAAATTCTGAAAAATGTTAGGTAACATCTACATGTGTAATGTCCTGAACTTGTGTAGTTAGCAACTTAGGAGAAAGTTATCTGATTCTCCTATCTATTTTGACAAGTTAAAAGTTCTATACCTAAATCAACTTTTATCCTTATTAGTATTACCTATATGAAAAGATTCCTTAACTTCTAAACAACTGAAGATTAATTGTGGCATTATAACTATTTGCTCTTCAACCCCATCAGAGACTTGAGAAGGAATCAAATTAGATATTAGAGTAAATAGGAAGTGCATGATAGCAGCTTCCAAAAGATTAAAAAAAAAAATGACATATACAATTTGCTGCCTGAACAGTCACCCAGAATTCTCTTTAACATCGGGCATCATCTTCAGCCTTCTGGCTCAGAATATTTGATAGACATATAAGTGAAGCAGGCACTATTTAGGACTTGCTTACTCTGTCTTCGCAGAGTACAGCAGTCAATATGTCCTGCCTTGGCTTGCCCATTTTTGGCAGAATTTGTCTGTCAAGAAGTGAGGGTATTTTCTTTACCCAAGTGTCTCATTTGCCACATTTGAGGCCATCTCCACATGGAAGTTCTTCAATGCTCATTATCTTCTTTCAGGCAGATGGGGTGCTGCCAGGAGATGACCTGTCTCATTGTCAAAGAATCTTCAAAGTAAGAAAAATAATTTTAAATGCAATAATCTGTAGGTCTCTGAAGTTTTTGAAGACTACCTATCTTTATTTAATCGATATGTCTACAAAATTATATCTATCTGTTAAACCAAGGATATATACGCCTATGATATAGTAGACTAGTGTCTGACATGCCTATGCATTCAATAACTAGCAAACAACTAGCATTACCTAATACCTTAACCAGTTTTTAATAGCAGTTTAAAAGTATTGGAAGTAACCTTGAAATTGTTTCAATATTGGTTCACTAAAGCTTATACAAATGTATCAAAAATAGATTTATTTTTCCATCAATATGCAAAATCCTATACCAGAGTTAAAATTAACCTTAATTGAGAATAACTAATAAAACCCTAACTTAAGTAGATTCAATAATCTAACTTTTTCTATTCCTATAATATATCCTTATATATTCCTTGTTTCAATTTGAATAAGTCCATTAAAAATAAACATCTCCATATGACAATAAATTTTCATAGCCATAGCAAACCACCAAAAACATACCAATCCCCCATGTAAGGAAAATTGGACACCGTTCTCATGAATTTCTTGTAGCTTACATTATGGACATGTAGAAATCTTGTAGGGGGCCAAAATAAAATTGGGAAATATTTTTAATTAAGCAAGCAATAACATTTGTGGTCCAGACTTTGAATGTTGAGAAATTTCAGGTTTAACAAAAGTCCTCTTTGGAACAGTCTAAAATGCTGGAACAATTAAAATTAGTAGCTTTCTTCAACGTACTTTTGCAGCAGACTTTGATGAGAAACAACAATTGAAGCAGTTGAGGCAGGAACAAGCAGATTTTTGTAATATGCAAGATGCTAAACAGATGTGTCAATTTCTCAGCATGCTGAAGGAATGATTCTGTCAGGTATGATCCAGCATCTCTGGTGTCCAGTTCTTTTGTTGTGCAAACATAATTTCTCACAAGCATTATAGAGTTCTAAAATTATGAATGTAAGTGATGTGACCACAAAAATTGTACCAGGGCAATCCTACAGCTGATAAACACCTTTAGCATAGGGGGTGGATACAAAATTAATTAAAAAAAAATAAAGAGTAGCTCTCCTGTATAAAAAGACTAAAATAGCTGAGAAAAAAATTAGTAAAACAAAAGAAATTATATTAACTAACAAGGCCATATCTCTCACCCCTAACCAGATAATTCCTCATTGGGGACTCCACATGTAAATATATGAGCTTCAAGGGGATATTGCAATTCAAATAACCAGGAAGTAGAAGAGGAAGAGACTTCAGGTATAAAAGAACATAGTTATCCTGAACTTTTGTCATTCAATACAATGTTTAAAGCCCCACTTACTTCCAAGATCTAAAGAACAGGACTGACAATCCCCTTAGGGAAAATGTGGAATATTTCCATAATGGAGTATTATTAGGGTAAGAAAATGACATCATGATATTTTCAGGTAAATGGATGGAACTAGGAAAATTCATGCTGGGTGAAGTAACTAAAATGCAGAAAGATGAATATGGTATGTATTCACTTATTAGGAGGTTTCTGAATAGTGGGTGATAAAGTTCAAATAGACTATCTATTGTGACCAAACCAGTGTTCCCCCAGGGGGATTGGGTGGCAGTTAAATTAGTTGTTGAGCCAGGGTGTCCTACAGAAATTTTCATTCAATCCAATCTGCGGTTATTAAAATAACCGTTGCTCTCTGCCCTCAACGAATAGATCAGTGTCATGTTCTTGGTTCATTTTGTATCAAATTGTATTGCATACATAGACCCACAGTCTGATATTATGCAGAGAGAGAGAGAGAGAGAGAGAGAGAGAGAGAGAGAGAAAGACCTTAAAATACCCATCTCTAAATGGGATTTCCATATGAAATTATCCATCTCCTCAGATCTCAAGGAAGTCTGCAGGAGTGGATGCATAAAGAGTGTCATAATTAGAGGGAATTAAGACACAAGGATGACAATGTCCTGAGAATCAGGCAACAGAGGAAGATGATGCAGGTAGACTTCATAAGACCTGATAAGCAAGGGTCATATAGAAGGGGGAGGAGGACCTCCTCAATGAGGGAACTAGAGAAAGGGCATAGGGGTAGAAAAAGGAGGGTGGGTGAGATTTGAAGGAGAAAAGGAATGGGGAAGCAGAGGGGATATAAAGTGAACAAATCATAATAAATACATATATGAAAAATTGTGATCATGGTGATGAAGTATTGAGCTCTTCAGGTCTTGATGGCTTCTTCTTGGGGGTGGTAAAATGGTGAGAAAAGCATGAACTCACTTTTCTTTAAGAGACTTCTCACAGAGACTGATCATATTCCAATGAGTATATTAATAACACATAAATCTATTGATGTATTTTAAAGAAAAACAATTTAGTGAGACACGTGGGAATTTTTTTGTACCTGGGAGCAATGTTAAAGGAGTGTAATGTATATGAAATTCTCACAAAAGCAATAAAAATAATATGTTGACAACTTTAATAATGTCATTACCTTGGAGAATAAGAAGATATGAGAAGATGGAAAGATCTCCCATGCTCATGGCTTGGCAATATTAACATAGTAAAATTGGCCATCTTACCAAAAGCAATCTACAGATTCAATGCAATGCCCATCAAATTACCAACGCAATTCTTTACAGACCTGGAAAGAAAAATTCTCAACTTCCTATGGAATAACAAGAAACCCAGAATTGCTAAAACAATCCTCTACAATAAAAGATCTTCCAGAGGTATCTCCATCCCTGATCTTAAGTTGTACTATAGAGCAACAGTTTTAAAAACTGCATGGTACTGGCATAGAAACAGAATGGTGGATCAATGGAACCAAACGGAGGACCCAGAAATAAACCTGCACACTTATGGACACATGATCTTTGACAAAGATGCCAAAACCATACAATGGAAAAAAAGATAGCATCTTCAACAAATGGTGCTGGTATAACTGGATATCTACAAGTAGAAAAATGAAAATACATCCATACTTGTCACCCTGCACAAAACTGAAGTCCAAGTGGATCAAAGACCTCAACATAAAACCAGACACATTAAATTGACTAGAAAAAAAAGTGGGAAATACCCTAGAACTCATTGGTACAGGAGAAAACTTCCTGAACAGAACACCAACAGCACAGGCTCTAAGAGCAACAATCAATAAATGGGACCTCATGAAAATGAAAAGCTTCTGAAAAGCAAAGGACACCATCATCAAAACAAAGCAACCGCCTACAGATTGGGAAAGAATCTTCACCAACCCTTTAACTGACAAAGGACTCATATCCAGTATATATAAAGAACTAAAGAAGCTGAAAAGCAGCAAACCAAGTAATCCACTTAAAAAATGGGGAACAGAGCTAAACAGAGAATTCTCTGTAGAGGAATACCGAATGGCAGAGAAGCACTTAAAGAAATGCTCAAACTCACTAGCCATTAGGGAAATGCAAATCAAAACAACCCTGAGATTTCACCTTACACCCATGAGAATGGCCAAGATCAAAAACTCAAGTGACAGCACATGCTGGAGAGGTTGTGGAGAAAGGGGAACCCTTCTGCACTGCTGGTGGAAATGTAAACTGGTACAACCACTCTGGAAATCAATCTGGGGCTTTCTCAGACAACTAGGAATAGTGCTTCCTCAAGATCCAGCCATACCACTCCTGGGCATAGATCCAAAAGAGGCTCAAGTACACAAAAAGGACATTTTCTCAACCATGTTTGTAGCAGCCTTATTTGTAATAGCCAGAAGCTGGAAACAACCCAGATGCCCCTCAACTGAAGAATGGATGCAGAAATTGCGGTACATCTACACAATGGAATATTACTCAGCAATGAAAAATAAGGAAATCATGAAATTTGCAGGTAAATGGTGGGATCTGGAAAGGATCATCCTGAGTGAGTTGTCCCAGAAGCAAAAAGACACACATGGTATATACTCACTCATATAGACATACAACATAGGACAAACCCACTAAAACCTGTGCATCTAAAGAAACTAAGCAAGAGAGAGGACCCTAACTAAAATGTCTAATCCCCATCTGGAAAGGCAAAGAGGAGGGACATCAGAAGAAGAAGAAAACAGGAAACAACCTAGGAACCTACCACAGAGGGCCTCTGAAAGCCTCTGCCCTACAGACTATCAAAGCAGATGCTGAGCCTGATGGGCAACTGTTGGGCACAGTGAATGGAATTTTAGGTAAGAACTGGGAAATAGTAAGAGCTGGAGAGGACAGGGTCTCCACAAGGAGAGCAACAGAACAAGAAAATTTGAACACAGGGAACTTCCCAGAGACTCATACTCCAACCAAGGACTATTCATGGAGATAACCCAGAACCCCTGCACAGATGTAGCCCAGGACAGTTCAGAGTCCATTTGGGTTACATAGTAATGGGAAGAGGGACTGCCTCTGACATAATCTGATTGGCCTGCTCTTTGATCACCTCCCCCTGGGGGGGGAGCAGCCTTACCAGGCCATAGTAGAGGACAATGCAGCCACTTTTGATGTGAAGTGATAGACTAAGATCAGAAAGGAGAGGAGAACCTCCCCTATTAGTGGACTTGGGGAGTGGCATGCACACAGAGGGAGGAGGGAGGGTAGGATTGGGAGGGGAGGAGGGAGGGGCTTATGGGGGGATGCAGAATGAATAAAGTAAATGTAATTGATGAAAAATTACAAAAAATGATCATATACTATACTTGTCTTTCCGAGTCAAGAAGAATTTTACCTTAACATTTTTACCTTAACCAAAACCACCTTGTCTCCTTTGTAAAATTATGTTCATAATGGCACCCCTAAATGTACGTATGGCCTTTAAAATTTTTTTTGGTTACTCGAAGTAAATTAAAAAAAAAATGTGTCATTCAGTGGAAGCATTGAGAACCCCCTAATGAGTTGACAAACTAATAAATTGTGCTCCCCGTGGAAAAAAAATGGCAGAGTTTAACTTTGTAAGGCATGTTTTTCAGGAACTCATTCTGTTGCAGAGAGTCCTAGTCATGAACTAGTGCTTACCCAGCTACCTCAGATCCCATGAGCTCATGTTGTACTTCTAATCAAGCAGCCCTGGCACTAACTCTACTTTTAGAGGGTTAGTGTTGAGGACCAAAACAAGAAACACAACTGATCTTCTGTTCTAGGCACATAACACCAACCCATATCTCTGTTGTGATGGCTCAGTTTGAACTCTAAACCCCAGGACCAGGACAGTTTCTCACTCCCCACTGAGTAAGACACAGCTGCTGCCAGGTCACCCAAAGTAGCCCTACTCATACAGGTTTGGAAAAACTAGTGTTGAACAGCACAAGTTGTCAAAGAGTTTATTACCCCTCAGTTCACTTTTACACTCACCTATATGTCTCTGTTTCAGCCAAACAAATCCCAGGAATTGGCTGGTTTCCATCTCTTTTCCCTGCTCTTAAAAATTCAATATCCAGCAAATGTGTGGGAGGGGCAAGATGGTGGCGCCGGGAGGACTCTCATTCTGAGCAGCAGGAGGATCAGCACAGTGACCAGTAATCAGAACTCGAGGCCATAAAACACAATCATTGTATTTCCCAGGTGAGAGGATACCCCACGGTGGGGGATTCAAACAGCTTTTAACTCACCCAGCTAAACCACAGAAAAGATCCCAGTTCCGACAGAAGCTTGGCTGCAAGCCGCCAGCCCCAGCCCCAGCCCAGAGTCACAAGCCAGTGTCTCTGGTCATGGTCCCAGACTGAACCATGTGCACCACACTATCAGAGACTGGAATTTTCAGTTGAGAGATAACCCCAGGGTACAGGAAACGACTGGGACTGGCATTAGGTCACCCAGCCATCTCCTGGAAAACATTCAGGTTCCACGGGCACCCCAGGATCCAGCCCAGAGCCAGAGCCAGGGACCCAGGTTCCAGCACTGAGCCCTGCCTGCCTGAGCACCTGACTTGCCGCCTGAGATAGAACTGTGGGCACCAGGGCACCAGCGAATGAGTTTCACTGTCCAGTGCAAACACACAGGGAGGGAAACGGCTGGTCTGGCTCAGAGCACTCAGCCAACACCCCCAACCTGTAAAGGTCCCCGGAAAATTACCAGCTTAGGGAGGCACCCAGGCTCCCAAAGGCTGCAAAGGCAGTCACAGGCCGTTTCTGCACATCAGACAGCTCGTACAGACTGAGCTGCCATCACACAGCTGTGCTCCAGGCACAGCCAGTTTCTGCGGCCAGCCAGCTGGTGGACACTGAGCAGTGTGCACCAAGGCAAAAAAAAAAAAAAAAGACACTGGGAGTCCATGACTCCAGAGAATCCACAGGGAAGGAAGGAAACTGTACTGACCTAAATCACCCAATCCTTCCCTAGAAAAAGTCTAGCAGACTAGTGGGGCCGAGGCGCCAGCACTCAGCTGTGCTCCAGACACAGACACAAACACTTGCTGCGTGCCTGATGTCCAACTGGATCACAGCAGCTGATCATTAAATTTACAACAAGAAACCCAGAAACAGGACAGCTGCCCTCAGGACTTCCCTGGGTGAAAGGAGAACCCTCTCAACTAACAAAGACCACAGTTACCACTCAGGTCTATATCCCTGAGGTGAGCAACTCCTGAAAAAACACCAGCCATTAAGGGACTATACCCAAAAAGCTGAGAAGACATCCTTCAGGAAAAAACAGCTTTCTGCAAAGCTTTCTCCACCACAGGATGCACAGGAACCACAAGAAAATAACCCCAAAAACCTAAGATAGCACAATGGGTAGAGGCCAGCGTAAAAGCTCAAGCAACAAAGACAGAGCAATATGGCATCTCCAGAACCCAGTTACCCAGGAGCAAGTAGCCCTGGACACTCCAGCATAACTGAAATCCAAGAAGATGACCTAACAAGTATGCTCATGAAGATGATAACAGAGGAAACAAATAAGATTCGTAAAGACATAGACTAAGATAAACTCAAACAGAATATTGCCATCAGTAAAGAAATAGAGGAAGCTGCAGCCAAACAGTTTATGGCCTTTAGAAAGGAAAAGCTTAAAACACTGAATGAAATAAAAGAAACAGAGTTGAAGGAACTAAAAGAAAAACAGGAAAGTATAATCAGACAGGTGAAGGAAGTAAACAAAACAACTCAAGACCTGAAGATAGAATTGGAAAAATTAAAGAAAACCCAAATGGAAGAAATAATGGAAAGGAAGAATCTAGGGAAGAAAACAGGAACTACAAATGTAAGCATAACCAACTGACTACAAGAGATGGAAGAAAGAATCTCAGGTGTAGAAGATACAATGGAAGAAATCGATGTATCTGTCAAAGAAAATGTTAAATCCGAAAAATTTCTGACACAGACCGTCCAAGAAATGTAAGACAATATGAAAAGACAAAACCTAAGAATAATAGGTATAGAGGAAAAAGACTCCCTTCTCCAAGGCCTAGAAAATATTTTGAACAAAATCATTGAAGAAAATTTCACCAAGCTAAAGGAGAGGCCAATTAGAATACATGAGGCCTACAGAACACCCAACAAATTTGACCAGAAAAGAAAATCCTCCTGCCACATAATAAACAAAACAGTAAGTATACAGAACAAAGAAAAAAATACTAAAAGCTGCAAGGGAAAAAGACCAAGTAACATATAATGGCAAACCCATTAGAATCTCACCTGACTCTTCAACAGAGACTATGAAACCCAGAAGGGCCTGGACGGATATCATGCAGACCCTAAGAGAACACAGATGTCAGCCCAGGCTACTATACCCCGCAAAACTCTCAGTCCTCATAGATGGAGAAAACAAGATATTCAATGACAAAAACAAATTTCAACAATACCTACAAACAAATCCAGCATTACAGAAGACATTGGAAGGGAAAATGCATCCCAAGAAAGCTAGCTACATTCACGGAAACACAGGAAATAAAAAACCTCAGTTCAGTAAAACAAAAAGCAACCAAGCACACAACCTGATGACCACAGCCAACATCAAAATCAAGAGATCTAAAAGCCACTGGTCATTAATCTCTCTCAACATCAATGGACTCAACTCTCCAATAAAAAGACACAGATTAAGAGAATGGATACGTAAACTAAACCCAGCAATCGGTTGCATACAAGAAACACACCTAAGACACAAAGATAGACATTACCTGAGGGTAAAGGTTTGGAAGACGACTTTCCAAGCAAACGGACCCAAGAAGCAAGCAGGAGTAGCCATTCTAATATCTGATAAAATAGACTTTCAACCAAAATTAATCAAAAGAGATGGGGAAGGACACTTCACAATCATCAAGGGAAAATTCCACCAGGAAGACATCACAATCCTGAACATCTATGTACCAAATACAAGGGCACCCACATTTGTGAAAGAAACATTGATAAAATTTAAAGTACATACAGATCCCCACACATTAATAGTGGGAGACTTCAACACCACACTCTCAGCAAAGGACAGGTCAACAAAACAAAAACTAAACAAAGAAACAATGTCTCTGACAGAGGTCATGAATCAAATGGACCTAACAGACATTTATAAAACTTTACACCCAAAGACAAAAGAATTTACCTTCTTCTCAGCACCTCATGGAACCTTCTCCAAAATAGACCATATAGTGGGTCACAAAGCAAGCCTCAACAGATACAAGAAGATTGAAATAATCCCATGTATCTTGTCTGATCACCATGGAATAAAGCTCAACAATAACAGAAATAACAAAAAGCCTATACACACATGGAAACTGAACAACTTGCTACTAAATGACAGCTGGGTCAGAGAAGAAATAAAGAAAGAAATTAAAGTCTTTCTAGAAATCAATGAAAATGAAGACACAACATACCCGAACTTGTGGGACACAATGAAAGCAGTGCTAAGAGGAAAGTTCATAGCACTAAGTGCCTTCAAGAAGAAATTCCAGACAGCTCATTCAAGCACCCTAATGGCTCACTTAAAAAGCCTAGAAAAAGAAGAAGCAGACACACCAAGAAGGAGTAGACGGCTGGAAATAATCAAACTCAGGGCTGAAATCAATCAAATGGAAACAAATAAAACAATTCAAAGAATCAATGAAACCAAGAGCTGGTTCTTTGAGAAAATCAACAAGATCAACAAACCCTTAGCCAGCCTAATTAAAAGGCAGAGAGACACCACCCAAATCAACAAAATCAGAAATGAAAAGGAGGATATAACTACAGACACTGAGGAAATCCAAACAATCATTAGGACTTACTTCAAAAGTCTATATGCCACAAAATTTGAAAATTTAAATGAAATGGACAATTTTCTTGATTGATTTGACTTACCAAAGCTGAATCAGGACCAGGTAAATCAACTAAATAGTCCTATATCTCCCAAAGTAATAGAAATGGTCATTAAAAGTCTCCCATCCAAAAAAGAGCCCAGGACCAGATGGCTTCAGCGCAGAATTCTACCAGACCTTAAAAGAAGAGCTAACACCAATTCTCTTCAAACTATTCCACAAAATAGAAACAGAAGGAATATTACCAAATTCATTCTATGAAGCCACAGTCACCTTGGTACCTAAACCTCAGAAAGACTCAACAAAGAAAGGGAATTTCTGGCCAATCTCCCTTATGAGCATTGATGCAAAAATACTCAATAAAATACGTGCAAACCAAATCCAAGAACACATCAAAAATATTATCCACTATGACCAAGTAAGTTTCATCGCAGGTATGCAGGGGTGGTTCAATATATGGAAATCCATCAATGTGATCCACCATATTAACAAACTGAAAGAAAAAAACCACATGATAATCTCCCAAATGCTAAAAAAGCATTTGACAAAATCCAACATCCATTCATGTTCAAAGTATTGGAGAGATCAGGGATACAAGGCACATATCTAAACATAGTAAATGTGATATACAGCAAGCCTATAGCCAACATCAAACTGAAAGGAGAGAAACTTAAAGCAATCCCACTGAAATCAGGGACAAGACAAGGCTGCCCACTCTCTCCATATTTCTTCAACATCGTGCTGGAAGTCCTTGCTAGAGCAATAAGACAGTTGAAGGAGATCAAGGGGATACAAATTGGAAAGGAAGAAGTCAAATTATCACTATTTGCAGATGATATGATAGTATATGTAAGTGACCCCAAAAACTCTACCAGGGAACTCCTACAGCTGATAAACACCTTCAGCAAAGTGGCCATATACAAAATTAACTAAAAAAAAATCAGTAGCCCTCCTGTATACAAAAGACAAAAAGGCTGAGAAAGAAATTAGGGAAACAACACCTTTCACAATAGCCACAAATGACATAAGGTACCTCGGAGTAACCCTAACCAAGGAAGTCAAAGAATGGTATAAAAAAATTTCAAATTTCTGAAGAAAGAATTAGAAGAAGATATGAGAAGATGGAAAGATCTCCCATGCTCATGGCTTGGCAAGATTAACATAGTAAAAATGGCCATCTTACCAAAAGTAATCTACAGATTCAATGCAATGCCCGTCAAATTACCAACAGAATTCTTTACAGACCTGGAAAGAAAAATTCTCAATTTCATATGGAATTACAAGAAACCCAGAATTGCTAAAACAATCCTTTACAATAAAAGATCTTCTGGAGGTATCTCCATCCCTGATCTTAAGTTGTACTACAGAGAAATAGTAATAAAAACTGCATGGTACTGGCATAGAAACAGAATGGTGGATCAATGGAACCGAACAGAGGACCCAGAAATTAACCTGCACACTTATGGACACATGATCTTTGACAAAGACGCCAAACCCATACAATGGAAAAAAGATAGCATCTTCAACAAATGGTGCTGGTATAACTGGATGTCTACATGTAGAAAAATGAAAATAGATCCATGCTTGTCACCCTGCATAAAACTGAAGTCCAAGTGGATCAAAGACCTCAACATAAAACCAGACACATTAAATCGGCTTGAAAAAAAAGTGGGAAATACCCTAGAACTCATTGGTACAGGAGAAAACTTCCTGAACAGAACACAAACAGCACAGGCTCTAAGAGCAACAATCAATAAATAGGACCTCATGAAAATGAAAAGCTTCTGTAAAGCAAAGAACACCACCGTCACCAAAACAAAGCAACTGCCTACAGATTGGGAAAGAATCATCATCAAACCTTTATCTGATAGAGGACTCATATCCAGTATATATAAAGAACTAAAGAAGCTGAAAAGCAGCAAACCAAGTAATCCACTTAAAAAATGGGGAACAGAGCTAAACAGAGAATTCTCTGTAGAGGAATACCGAATGGCAGAGAAGCACTTAAAGAAATGCTCAAACTCACTAGCCATTAGGGAAATGCAAATCAAAACAACCCTGAGATTTCACCTTACACCCATGAGAATGGCCAAGATCAAAAACTCAAGTGACAGCACATGCTGGAGAGGTTGTGGAGAAAGGGGAACCCTTCTGCACTGCTGGTGGAAATGTAAACTGGTACAACCACTCTGGAAATCAATCTGGGGCTTTCTCAGACAACTAGGAATAGTGCTTCCTCAAGATCCAGCCATACCACTCCTGGGCATAGATCCAAAAGAGGCTCAAGTACACAAAAAGGACATTTTCTCAACCATGTTTGTAGCAGCCTTATTTGTAATAGCCAGAAGCTGGAAACAACCCAGATGCCCCTCAACTGAAGAATGGATGCAGAAATTGTGGTACATCTACACAATGGAATATTACTCAGCAATGAAAAATAAGGAAATCATGAAATTTGCAGGTAAATGGTGGGATCTGGAAAGGGTCATCCTGAGTGAGTTGTCCCAGAAGCAAAAAGACACACATGGTATATACTCACTCATATAGACATACAACATAGGACAAACCCACTAAAACCTGTGCATCTAAAGAAACTAAGCAAGAGAGAGGACCCTAACTAAAATGTCTAATCCCCATCCGGAAAGGCAAAGAGGAGGGACATCAGAAGAAGAAGAAAACAGGAAACAACCTAGGAACCTACCACAGAGGGCCTCTGAAAGCCTCTGCCCTACAGACTATCAAAGCAGATGCTGAGCCTGATGGGCAACTGATGGGCACAGTGAATGGAATTTTAGGTAAGAACTGGGAAATAGTAAGAGCTGGAGAGGACAGGGTCTCCACAAGGAGAGCAACAGAACAAGAAAATTTGAACACAGGGAACTTCCCAGAGACTCATACTCCAACCAAGGACTATTCATGAAGATAACCCAGAACCCATGCACAGATGTAGCCCAGGACAGTTCAGAGTCCATTTGGGTTACATAGTAATGGGAAGAGGGACTGCCTCTGACATTATCTGATTGGCCTGTTCTTTGATCACCTCCCCCTGGGGGGGAGCAGCCTTACCAGGCCATAGTAGAGGACAATGCAGCCACTTTTGATGTGAACTTATAGACTAAGTTCAGAAAGGAAAGGAGAACCTCCCCTATCAGTGGACTTGGGGAGTGGCATGCAAGCAGAGGGAGGAGGGAGGGTGGGATTGGGAGGGGAGGAGGGAGAGGCTTATGGGGTGATGCAGAATGAATAAAGTGTAATTGATGAAAAATTAAAAAAAAAAACTCAATATCCCAGGGAACCCTAAACCCTGCCAGCATATTATATCAATAAAATGTGAAGGTACATTTATTGAGTACACCAGTAACTGCTCAGTTCAAAGTCACAACCTAGGACATTTCAGATCCAAGACCACATTATGAGACCCATTTTGTCATTTGGTACATTTCCCTTAATTCCACATAACTTTAAAGCTTTCCTACTTAGGAAGCCGGCCAACTAAATAAAGTAAGGTTCAAGTTTCATTTCCTACCTGAGATTGTCACAGAGGTAAACAGGATTTGTAAAAGTGTGGGATCTGGATAAAGGGATAAGAGAAAGGCTTGTTAGGTTTCACAAAAAAAGTCATGGGTGCACAGGATCTTGAAGAAGGTTTGTATACTCATCTCCATGGAAACCTCAAGATTCCCTCAAGGTGCTAATTGGCTGAAAGAGAGAATGATGTCATGAAACAAGTGAAAGCCAGTTTCAGGAGCCAGTGATTAAAAGGGCTAAGTGGAAAGCTTGCCTAAGAGAAAGGCTGAGTAGCCCTACATGGCTCAATCTCGCAAACTGAAAGCACCCAACTCAGAAAGGACAGTTCCTGTGTCCAAGTCGCTTAATTCAGGAAAAGTGTCACTTATTTCCTTCAAGTGGTCATTAATAAAGTCATGTGACTTTCACATTAACTCAGATTCCATTATCATTTGTTAAATTCACATATATCTCTTCAGTCAGTGATGTATTTACTGTGAAAACCTCCCTGTTGAAGGCAAATCTTTGAACAAAAAGCTTTTAACTAGGACCTTGCTTATATTTTTAGAAAGATGATCCAGAATGTCACATTAGCAAGCAGTCATCTATTTGTAGTCCTTCAACAGAACTGAGAGCTTCTCGTACTGAATCACAAGCAGCAGGCATAGAGAGGGAGACAGAGAAAGACAGAGAAAGAAAGAGCTAGAGAGACAGATCAAGAAATAGAGAGATCGAGACTGACAGAAACAAAGAAGTAAAGTTGACAGAGACTGAGAGAAAGAGACTCGATTCTCTCAGGTAACTTTCATTGGGATATCATCTTCAAAGTGCACCCTCTTACAATATGAATCCAATAGGAATTACATTATCTAAGAAGGACATACCTCCTAACCCTTCCCAGACATTTCCTTACTGGGAACTCCACATGTAAATAGATGAGCTTCAAAAGGACAGTGCAATTCAAATCACCAGGAAGTGGAAGAATATGGAGGGGCTTCTAGGCTAAAAGAATATAGTTATCTGGATAGTTTGTTATTCAATTCAATGAGGAAATTCCCAGCCACTTCCAAGGACTAAAGAACAGGACTTCCAATCTCCTACAATCTCTTACAAAATTCTACCTTTCCTCAGAGCTGTTGAAAGCCTGCTGTAGAGGAGGCAGGAAGAGTGTCTTAAGTAGAGGGAATTGAGGACACAAGGAAAACAATGCCCTAAGAATCATGCCACAGATGTAGATGATGCAGGCAGGCTTGATGAGATCTGATAAGAGAGGGTTATAAAGAAGGGGGAGGAGGATCTCCCCTAAAAGGGAACTAGGGAATGGGAATGGGGTAGAAGCAGCATTATGAGCTGGACAGGAATAAGAAGAGAGATTAGGCTGCAAAGGGGATACAAAAAGAACAAATCCAATAAATAAATACATAAAAAAAAACTATTATCAAGATGAAGAATTAGGGGGCGGTACAAGATGGAGCTATCACTGTGCATCGTTTCTGAGAGCCAGACAATTCATAACCCCCAAACTGATGAATGAAGGAGCAACTGAATCCCAGAAATTGACTTTGTGACTTCCTGAAGGAGGGGAGACAGAACAGGAGTGGAGAACTCTTTGATTTAGGTTAGATATGGATTTCTTGTGAATGGAAAAGGGCACTTTCCTTCCTCAGGCTTCCCTCCACCTGGGAGTAGCTGAGCCACAGCACCAGTGATGCAGATCTTGCTGCCTGAGAACTGAGACAGCAGAGGTGAGAACACTAGCACAGCACCCTCTGCAGTCAGCCTAACCTGCTTGCTGAACAGCAGATTTGCAGTAAAAGCCAGCATGGGTGCCACTCCCAAGAGTGGCCAGCTCTACTGACTCCACAGTCTGACTGTACTGCAAGGGGGCTGCTTAGTCCCTCAGTGGCGGACAGAGGGCTGTGTGGTGGTCCTGCAAAAAAACTCAGGTATACCAAAAGCTGAGCCTGGAAACTGGCTCCACAGGACTTACTTTCAGACAACTATACACCCCAGATCTGCACCTGCAGCTGGACACCCAGGTACAAGGGCTACAACACCCCTGAGGTGTCTGAGCACACCTTTGACTCAGAGAACAGGAGGATCCCCTGTGCTTTATGATTTGACCACCTAGAAAGTGAATATGCCCCCTAGTGCCTGCAAAGCCCCAGATCCAGGGGGCTTCTAAGCTAGCAGCCAGACATCAGAAATCTCCCACCCACACATCCATTGTGGGAAACAGAGAGTATCAAGAGACAGGGAGAATTCAGCTCCGTGGCACCACCAGTGGAGTTTAGGCAAATAACTCCTGGAGCTCAGTTAGAAACAATATCAGTAGTCTGTAAGCCACTGATTTACCCAGGATATTTGCACAACCTATCAAACCAGCACATGCGATAACTTCAATGCCTGCAAAAACTTTGGTGACCTCAAGGCATCTTTCCCTCACATTTAAGGCATTGACATTCTGTAACATCCTGACCTCAAGGCAAACTTCCATGCAAACATATGCATACACCCTTGCCTGCATCTGTCCTTCTGTACCTGCAGACTTTCCTCTCACATGACCAGGTAAAGTATCAATGCACAGGCTAAAACCTTTTGACATCTCTAATTTCCCTGAAGAATTCTCCAGGCACCAGGGAAAAATAGTAACAATCTGAACCGCACAATCCAATAAAAAACAGTGAATGCCAGAGATCAAGAAATGCATGAAGGCTGGTGAAAGAACACACCTAACAAAAATCATGAAATCATGGCCTCAAAAACAACCCTCTAAATCAATGGATACCACAATTCTTCAGAAACAGGAAAGTCACCTTAAAGATATGCTTATCCAGTTAATAGAGTCACATTAAAAGGAAACAAACAAATATCTCAGAAAAATAAGCAGGCAAATAGAAGGAAAAGTAGAGGCAAAATTAGTGGCATATATAGAAGAAACAAACAAACAAAAAATAGAAGCCATCATACAGAGACAGGAAGCCACATTCAAACAGATGAAGGAAATGGTACAAGACATAAAAATAGAATTAGAATCAATAAAGAAATCACAAACAGAAAATCCTGGAGCTGGAGAACTTAGAGAAAAAATCAGGAACCACAAAAGTAAGCATCACCGTAGATTGTAAGAGATGGAAGAGAGAATCTCTGTAGCTGAAGATACACTTGCAGAAATTGATACTTCTCTAAAGAAAAAAAGCAAAATCAGAAAAGTCCCCAAAACAAAACATCCAAGAAAACAAAGAAATCATGAAAAGGCAAAATCTAAGAATAATAAGAATTGATTATCCTGAAGAAGACTCCAGCCTCCAAAGTCCAGAAAATATATTCAAGAAAATCATAGAAGAAAATTTCCCTAACTTAAAGAAAAAGATGTCCATAAATATACAAGAGGCCTATAGAGCACCAAAGAGACTAGACCAGAAAAGAAATTTCTCATGTCATAACATTGTCAAAACATTAAATATACAGAACAAAGAAAATAAACTAAGGGAAAAAGTCCAAGTAACATATAAAGGTAGACCTATCAGAATTGCACCAGACTTCACATCAGAAACTATGTAAACCAGAAGGACCTGGGAAGAGATCATGCAGGCTTTAAGGGACCACAGATTCCATCCCAGACTACTATACCCAGCAAATCTTTCAATCAACATAGATGGAGAAAACAAATTATTCCATGATAAAAGTAAATTTAAGCAATTTCTACACAGCAAACCAGCTCCACAGAAGATACTAGAAGGAAAACTCCAATTCAACGAAAATATCTATACCCAAGAAAACAAAGGATACAAATAATGTCCCTACAAAAATTAACAGAAAACAAGCAATGAATCACAGTAAGACCACCAACACCACAATAAAAGGAACTAATGTTTACTGGTCACTATTATCTATCAATATCAATGGACTCAATTCTCCAATAAAAAGACTCAGACTAACAGAACAGATGTGGAAACAGGATCCAACATTCTACTGCATCTAAGAAACACAGCTCATCAACAAATATAAACACTTCCTCAAAGGGAAGGGTTAGAAAAATGTTTTCTAAGCAAATGGACCCAGAAAACAAGCTGGGGTAGCAATCCTATTATTTAATAAGATAGACTTTCAACCAAAATTAATCAAAAAAGATGAGGAGGGGCACTACATCCTCATCAAAGTAAAAATCCACCAAGCAGACATCACAATTCTGAACATCTATAGAAGAGCACCTACATTCATAAAGGAAACATTATTAAAGCTTAAATCACATATCAATCCCAAAACCTTAATAGTGGGAGACTTCAACACCCCACTTTCACCAAGTGACAGATCATCTAGACAGAAGCCAAATAGGGAAATAAAGGCACTTACAGAGGCCCTACTTCAAACAGACCTAATAGATGTCTACAGAACATTTCACCTAAACTCAAAAGAGTATACCTTCTTTTCACCACCAAAATAGACCATATAGTTGGTCCCAAAGCAAACCTCAAAAGATACAAGAAGATTGAGATAAACCACTGTATTCTATCTGATCAGATAGAATAAATCATTTAGACCATGATCAGCATGGTATAAAGCTGGACTTCAACAACAATAGAAATAAGAAAAAGCCTACACACATGCAGAACCTGAACAACTTGCTACTCAATGACAGCTGGGTTAAGGAAGAAATAAAGAAAGAAATTAAAGACTTCCTAGAATTCAATGAAAATGAAGATACCACATATCTAAATTCATGGGATCCAATGAAAGCAGTGCTCAGAGGAAAATCCATAGCACTAAGTGCCTACAACAAGAAATTTTTAACATTGCATAGAAGCAACTTAATGGCCCAACTGAAAGTCTTAGAAAAAAAAAAAAGAAGAAGAAGAATATATACCCAAAACGAACAGACAGCTGGAAATAATCAAATTTAGGGCTGAAATCCATCAATTAGAAACAAACAAACCTATTCAAACAATCAATGAAACAAAGAGCTAATTCATTGAGGAAATAAAAAAAAAATAGACAAACTCTTAGCCAAACTAACTAGAGGGCAAAGAGAAACTATCCAAATCAGCAAAATCAGAAGTGAAAAGGGGGACATAATTACAAACACTGAGGAAACCCAAATAATCATCACGTCATACAACAAAAGCCTATATGCCACAAAATTTGAAAATCTAAATGAAATGGACAATTTTCTTGATAGATTCCATTACCAAAATTAAGTCAAGATTGAGTAGGCCTATATGCCCCAAGGAAATAGAAGCAGTCATCAAAAGTCTTCCTTCAAAAAAGTCCTGGGCCAGATGGTTTCAGCACAGAATTCTACCAATCTTCAAAGAAGTGCTAATTTTACTTCTCTTCAAACTATTCCACAAAACAAAGACAAAAGGAACTTTACCAGATTCATTCTATGAAGCTACAGTCACTTTGATTCCTAAACCATACAAAGACCCCACCAAAACAGAGAACTTCAGACTTATCTCTCTTATGAACATTGATGCAAAGTACTCAATAAAATACCTGAAAACTGAATCCAATAGCACATAAAAACCATCATTCACCATGACCAAGTTGGCTTCAATCTAGGCAGGTAAGGATGGTTCAATATATGGAAATCCATCAATATAATCCACCATATTAACAAAATGAAGGAGAAAAGCCACATGATAATCTCCTTAGATGCCGAAAAAAATATTTGACAAAGTCCAGCATCCATTCATTTTAAAGTATTGGAGAGATCAGGAATACAAGGACATACATTAATATAGTAAAGGCAATATACAGCAAGCATATAGCCAATATTAAACTCAGTGGAGAGAAACTTAAATCGATCTCACTGAAGCCAGAGACAAGGCAAGGTTGCCCATTCTCTCCATATTTATTCAACATATACTGGAAATCCTAGCTAGAGTAGTAAGACAAGTAAAGGAGATCAAGTGGATACAAATCAGAAAGGAAGAGGTCAAACTTTCACTATTCGCAGATGACATGATAGTATTCATGAGTGATCCCCAAAAAATCAACCAGAGAACTCCTTCAGCTGATAAATACCTTCAGCAAAGGGGCTGGATACAAAATGAATTTAAAAAATCAGAAGCCCTTGTATATACCCAAGACAAAAGGGCCAAGAAAGAAATCAGGGAAATGACACCCTTCACAATAGTCACCAACAGCATAGAGTACCTTAGAGTGACTTTAACCAAGCAAGTGAAAGATCTTTTTGAAATAAAACTTCAAGTCTCTAAAGAATGAAAATGAAGAAGTACATCAATAGAACAAATGTAAGACCCTGAAATAAACCCAAACACTTATGAATATTGATTTTCAACAAAGAAGCCAAAATCATTCAATGGAAAAAAGACAGCATCTTCAACAAATGGTGCTGGTCCAAATGGTTGTCTACATGCAGTAAAATGAAAAATAGATCCATATTTATTGCCTTGCACAAATCTAAAGTCAGAGTGGATCAAAGACCTCAACATAAATCCAGATACATTAAATCAGTCTGAAGAAAAATTGAGAAAGAGCCTTGAACAGGAGATAACTTTCTGAAAGGGAACACCAACATCACAGGCTCTTAGTACAGCAATTAATAAATGGGGCCACATGAAACTGAATAGCTTCTGTGAAGCAAAAGACATTTTCATCAGGGCAAACAACATTGCATAGAAGCAACTTAATGGCCCAACTAAAGACTGGAAAAGGATCTTCACCAATTCTGACAAAGGGCTGATATACAAAATATATAAAGAAAGTAAAAAGCAATAAACCAAGCAATCCAATTAAAAAATGGTGTGCAGAGCTAAACAGAAAATTCTCTGTAGAGGAATTTAGAATGGCAGAGAAACACCTGAAGAGATGCTCGAGTGCTTAGCCATCAGAGAGATGCAAATAAAAAAAAATAACCTTTATATTTTACCTTCCACCCATCAGAATGGCAAAGGTTAAAAACTCAAGTGACGGCACAGGCTGAAGAGGTTGTGGAGAAAGGGGAACACTCCTCCATTTCTGGTGGGAATGTAAACTCATACAACAACTATGGAAATCAATCTGGCACGTTCTCAGACAATTAGGAATAGTGCTTCCTTGGAATCCAGCTATATCACTCCTAGGCATATATCCAAAAGATGCTCAAATATAAAACAAGGACATTTGTTCAACCATATTTGTAGCAGCTTTATTTGTAATAAGTTTATTTGTACTAGAACCTGGAACAAACCCAGATGTCCCTCAACGGAGGAATGGATACAGAAACTGTGGCACTTTTACACAATGAAATCCTAGTCAGCAATTAAAAACAAGGAAATCTTGAAATTTGCAGACAAATGGTGGGATCTAGAAAAGATCATCTTGAGTGAGGTATCCCAGGAGCAGAAAGACAGACATATATACTCACTTATACAGACCTATAAGATTGGATAAATATACTAAAATATGTGCACCTAAAGTAGATTAAAAAAAAGAGTACCCCGGGCAAAATGATCAATCCTCACTTAGAAAGACAAATAGGATGGACATACATAGAAAGTAGGAGAATACAAAAAACAGGACAGGAGCCTACTGCAGAGGGCCTCTGAAAGGCTCTACCTAACAGCTTATGAAAGCAGATGTTGAGACTCATAACCAAATTTTCTGTAGAGTGCAAGGAATCATATGATAAAAGGGGGAGTTAGTATGAATGCGAGAGGACAGGAGCTCCACAGGGACAAAATATATCTGGGCATGGGTTTCCTCTATGAGACTGTTTCTCCAACCAAGGACCATATATGAATATAACCTAGAAGCCCTGCTCAGATGAAGCCCATGGAAGTTCTGTATCCATGTGGCATTTCCTATAAGGGGAACAAGAACTATTTCTGACATGAACACAATGACTGGCTCCTTTATGTACCCCCCCACGCTCTGGAGGAAGGAACAGCCTTGTTAGGACACAGAGGAGGACATTGCAGCCAGTCCTGAAGATACCTGATAAGGTAGGGTGAGATGGAAGGGGAGGAGGACCTCCCCTATCAGGGTACTTGGGAAGGGACAGGGATGAGATGAGGGAAGAATGGAGAGTGGAAATGGGAAGGAATGATGGAGGGGTCAATTGCTGAGATACAAATAAATAACCTGGGATTAATATTAAAAATATAAAAATTAAAAAAAGTAGATGATGAAGTATAGAGCTCTACAGGACTGATGGCTTCTTTATTGGTTTGTTGCCAGAGTGCCGCAAGTATGAACTCAGTTTCATTTACGGAACTTGGCACTGAGACTCTGATCATATTCCAATGAATATATGACCAACACATACTTCAATTGATGTATTTTACAGAAAAAAAAATATTTTAATGTGACACATGGGTAGGAATTTGAACCTGGGATCAATAGAAAAGGAGTGTAATATATAATATAGGAAATTCCACATAAGCCATAAAAATAACGTATTCACAAATTTTACAATGATTCTTAACATGGACAAAAGATTCTGCTAAAGGATAGCAGAGTATGAATTTATAAGGCATGCTTTCCAGGAATTCATTGTGGAGCAGAGATTCCTAGCCATGAACTAGTTTTTACCCAGCTACCTCAGACCTCATCAGCTCAGGTGGCACTCGGAAAAAGCAGTCCTGGCACTATACCTATGTTTTGAGAGTTTTTCTGAAGGACAACAGCAGGAAACACAACTGTTCTTATGTCCTAGGCATATAACACTGAACCATTTCTAAGTCCTCAAGGCCCAGTTTTAACTGTAAACCACAGGACCGGGGGATTTCTCACTGACCACTGAGTAGGACACAGCTGCCGAATTGGACAGGTCAGTCAAGGCAATCCTCTCATAAAGGGTTGCCCACCCTAGTGTGGAACAGCCCCAGCTGTCAAATAGTTTATTGAGCCTCAGTTCTCTTTTTACATACACAGATCTTTCTCTGTATCACCCAATCAAGTCTCAGGAATTGTCTAGTTTCCTACTGTTTTAGCTGCTCTTAGTAACTCAATACAGGAGGGAAACCTAGACCCTGCCATCCTATTACATCAATAAGAATTGGAAGGTACATTTAGTGAGTACACCAGTAACTGCTCCTTTCTAAGTCACAACCTAGGACATTTCAGATCCAAGACCACGTTATGAGACCACCTTGTCAATCAGTACATTCAACTTAATATAGTATCACTATGAAGCTTCAAAACATAGAAAGCTTTCAACTTAAATAAACATTAAAGTTTCATTTCCTATCTGACATTTTCACAGAGGTAAACAGGAGCAAGTTGTGGGATCTAGATAAAGGGATGAGTCAAAGGCTTGCTGGGATTTACAAGAAAAAGTTACCTGTGCACAGGATCAGAGGTACTGGACACTGAGGAAAGTGTTTATTCATCTCCATGGAAACCTCAAGATTCTCTCAGGTGCTAATTGGCTGAGAGAGGGAATGATGTCAGAACCCAGTTATTAAAAGGGCTTAATGGACAGCCTGCTTGAAAGCCCTACATGGCTCAATCTGGACAGCTGAAAGCACCCAACCCAGAGATGACAGTTTCCTGTGTCCAAGACTCTTAGTTCAGGAAAAGTGTCAATTATATTTTTCAAGTGGTCATTAGTAAAATCATATCTCTTTGACGTGTGTCTTTTACATTATCACAGATTCCAGTAGAATTCGTTAAATGCACATGTATATCCTCTGTCATGGCAATATTTACTGGGAAAATGTTACTTGACCAAGGCAACTCTTTGACCAAAAATGAATTAATTGGGGCCTTGCTTATATTTTTACAAAGACCAACAAGTATGTCTCCTTAGTAAGCATTCATCATGTTGTAATCCTTCAGCAGAACTGAAAGCTTTCATGCTGATCAAAAGCTACAGGCAGAGCAAGGGAGAGAAAGAAAAAATGCTAGTGAGAGAGACTGAGAGATAGAGGGAGTAAGACTGACAGAAACAAAGATAAAAAGTGACAGAGCCAGAGAGTCAGAGACTCCATTCTGTCTGCTCACTTTCATTGGTATATCAACCTCAAAGGACACCATCCTATAATATCACTCCTAAAGGAAATATGTTATACAACAAGGCCATTCTTCCTAACCCTTCCCATATATTTCTTTACTGGGGATTAAGCATGTAAATGGCTGAGCTTGCAGGAAACATTGTAATTCAAATCACCAGGAAGTAGAAAAAGATGGAGGGACTTCTAGGCTAAAAGAACATAGTTATCCTTATAGTTTATCATTCAATAAAAATTTTAAAGACCAATTACTTCCAATTTCTAAAGAACAGGACTGTCAATCTCCTTCGGGAAAATGTGGAATATTTCCATAACAAAGAATTCATCTCTTGCAAGGCAATTGCAGCGCCAGGAGAACACTGCATCTGAGGAACAGGACAACATTTTCTGTAAAGTGACCAAGAGTCTGAACTCTGGGTTCTAAAACAACAGAGATTGTGTTTCTTAGGTGAGAGTAAGCCCCCCATGTTGTGGGAATCAGTCGGGTTCACTCTCACGTCACCCAGCCGGAACCCAGAAGAGATCCCCGGTCAAGCAGGACCTAGGTCATCAGACCATAGCTGCATGCCTCTGTGTCCTGATCACATTCCCAGGCTGAACAGTGGTCAAAAAAACACCAGAGACTGGGAGACCCAGTCACGAGAAAAACCCACAGGAAAAGAAGGCAACAGGATTGGCCAAAGGTCACCCAATCCTGAAAAAGTTTTTGCAAACCAGCTGGTAAAAGCCACAATCACTGAAATGGGCTCAAGCAGTGAGAACAGACAGTTGTTTTGCACCTAGCTCTCTGGCACAGACAGAGCTGTGTGCCCCAGAGTAACAGATACTGGGAGTCCCTATTGGGAGAAAACCCCACAAAGAAGGAAAGAAACATGGACTTGAATTAGGTCATACAGTATATCCTTGGAAAATATCCCACAGACGAGTAGGCAGGTGCATGCACTGCCAGCCCAGAGACCTGCTCTGGACTAACTATTTCTCACAGATAGAACTGTGTGTCCCAGGGCACCAGATACATGGACTCACTATCAGGAGAAATCATCACAGGGAACAAATCAAAAGGGACAGACTTAGGCCACCAAGTATATCCCTGAAAAAGGTCTCACAGACTGGCCCAACCCAGGGACCTGCTGTGCACCAGATAGCCTGCTGTTGCTATGACGAGAGCTGTAGTCACTCTGGACAGATTACTGCTTGGGTACTGGGGCACAGAGCTCCAACCTTAGACTTACAAAATCCCAGAACCCCTGAGATCAACACCCAGATAATGTTCCAAGGGCAACCAGTTATCACTAACAAAACTGATCAAACCACAGAACACACAGATTACAGCACAGCACAATAAATTTACAGCAAGAAACCCAGAAGCAGGGCAGCTGTCTCCACGACTTCTCCAAGTGAGAGGAGAGCCCTCTCAACTAACAATGGCCACAGTTACCACTCAGGTTTCTATGCCTGAGGTGAGCTGTGGCAACTCCTGACAAACACCAGCCATACAGTGACCAAACCCAAAAAGGTGAGGAGGCTTCCTTCAGGAAACAACATCTTCCTGCCAAGAGGGTTCTCTCCACCACAGAATTCCAGGAACCACCACATACTAACACCACACACCTAAGATATACCAATGGGTAGAGGCCAGTGTAAAAGTTCTAAAATCCACTTATCCAGGGGAAAATAGCCCTGGATATACCAGCATAATTGAAATTCAAGAAGATGACCTATCATCTATGCTCATGAAGAGGATAACAGAGGAAACAAAAAAAAATGTGTAAAGACCTAGAGGACGATAAACTCAAACAGATTATGGCCATCCATAAAGAAATAGAGAAAGATAAAAAAAAAACAAAAACATTATGGCTATCTGTAAAGAAATAGAGGAAGATAAAAACAAACAGGTTATAGCAATCCATAAAGAAATAGAAGAAGTTAAAACAAACATATTATGGACATGCATAAAGAAATAGAAGAAGATAAAGAAAAACAGATTATGGCCATCTGGGAAGAAATACATTAAGTTGCAGCCAAACAGTTTGTGGCCTTCAGAGAGGAAATACTTAAATCGATAAAGAAATAAAAGAAACAGAGGATTGTTCAAACAACAGCTTAAGGAATTGAAGGGAAAAGAGGGAAATACAGTCAGACAAATGAAGGAAATTAAAAAAAATGGGTCAAGACCTGAAGAATTGGAAAAATTAAAGAAAAAAATGGAGGAAATTGTGGAGACAATGAACTTAGGGAAGAAAACGGGAACTAAGAGGTAAGCATAACAAATAGACTACAAGAGATGGAAGAATCTTAGGTGTGGAAGATACAAGGGAAGAAATTGATGTATCTGTCAAACAAAATGTGTAATCTAGAAAATTCCTGACACATACCTTTCACAAAATTCAAAACATAAAAAGACAAAACCTATGAATAATAGGAATAGAGGAAAAAGAAGATCTCCTTCTACAAGGCCCAGAAAATATTTTCAACAAAATCATTGAAGAAAATTTCCCCAATGTAAAGGAGAAGCCAATAATAATACAACAGGCCTACAGAACAGCCAATGAATTCGACGAGAAAAAAAAATCCTCCCATCCCATAATAATCAAAAAAGTAAATATACAGAACAAAGAAAACAATACTAGAAGCTGCAAGGGAAAAAGGCCAAAATAACATATAATAGAATCCTCATTAGAATCACACCTGACTTTTAAACAGAGACTATGATAGCCAGAAGGGCCTGGACAAATATCATGCAAAACCTAAGAGAACACAGATGTCAGCCCAAGCTACTATACCCAACAAAACTCTCAGTTCTCATAGAGAGAGATAACAAGATATTCAATGAAAAAACAAATTTCGACAATACCCACACACATTACAGAAGACACTAGAAGAAAAAATATAACCCAAGAAAACAAGCTACTTTCAAGAAAACACAGGAAATAATTAATCTCACTACAGTAAAATAAAAAGTAACCAAGCACACAAACTTACAACCACAGTCAACATCAAAATCAAGGGATCTAACAGCCACTGGTCATTAATTGCTATCAACATCAATGGACTCAATTATCCAATGAAAAGACACAAAAGAATGGATGCCTAAACAAGACCCAGCAATCCGTTGCACACAAGAAAAACACCGAAGTCACAAACATAGATATTACCTGAGAGTAAAGGACTAGAAGACAGCTTTGGAAGCAAGTGGATAAAAGAAGCAAGCAGGAGTAGCCATTCTAATATCTTATTAAATAGTTTTCCAAAACTAATAAAAAGAGATGGGGAAGTATACTTCATACTCATTAAGGGAAAATTCCACCAGGATGACATCACAATTCTGAACACCTATGCCCCAAATACAAGGGCACACACATTTGTAAAGGAAACATTGATAAAACATAAACCACAATAGATCCCCAACATTAATAGAGAAAGACTTCAACACCCCACTCTCAACAAAGGACAGGTAAAAAAAAAATAATTAAAGAAATTATAACTCTGACACAGGTCATGAATCAAAAGGACCTCACAGAATCTACAGAACATTTCAACCAAACACAAAAGAATTTAGATTTTTCTCAGCACCTCATGGAACATTCTCCAAAATAAACCACAGAGTTGGTCACAAAGTGAACCTCAATAGATACAAGAAGATTGAAATAATTCCTTGTATCGTATCTGATCACCATAGAATAAAGCTGGACCTCAACAACAACAGAAATAGCAAAAAGCTTACACACACATGGAAACTGAACAACTTGCTACTAAATGGCACCTGGGTCAGGGAAGAAATAAAGAAAGAAATTAAAGTCTCCCTAGAATTCAATGAAAATGAAGACACATCATACCCAAACTTGTGGGACACAATGAAAGCAGTGCTAAGAGGATAGTTCATACCACTAATTGCTTTCAAGAAGAAATTTCAGACACCTCATTAAAGCAACTTAATGGCTCACCTAAAAACACTAGAAAAAGAAGAAGCAGATACACCAAAAAGGAGTAGACGGCTGGAAATAATCAAACTCAGGGCTGAAATCAATCAATTAGAAACAAATAAAACAATTCAAAGAATCTTTGAAACCAAGAGCTAGTTCTTTGAGAAAATCAACAAGATAGGAAAGGCAGAGAGACACCATCCAAATCAAGAAAATCAGAAATGAAAAGGAGAACATAACTACAGACACTGAGGAAATCCAAACAATCATTAGGACTTACTTCAAAATTTTAAATGCCACAACATTTGAAAATGTAAATGAAATGGACAATTTTCTTAATCAATTTGATTTACCAAAGCTGAATCAGGACCAGGTAAATCAATGAGGTAGTCCTATATCACACCAGGATATAGAAGCAGTCATCAAAAGTCTCAAATCCAAAAAAAGCCCAAGAACAGATGATTTCAGGGCAGAATTCTACCAAACCTTCAAAGAAGAGCTAAATCCACTTCTCTTCAAACTATTCCACAAAATGGAAACAGAAGGAATACTACCAAACTCAGTCTATTAAGCCACAATACCTAAACCTCACAAAGACCCAACAAAGAAAGAAAATTTCAGGCCAATCTCCCTTATGAAATTTGATACAAAAATAGTCAACAAAATACTTGCAAACTGAATACAAGATCATGTTAAAGCTAGGATCCACTATGACCAAATAGGCTTTATTCCAGGTATGCAGGGTGGTCCAATATAGAGAAATCCATCAATATGATCCACCATATTAACAAACTGAATGGAAAAAAAAACACATGATAATCTCCTTAGATGTGGAAAAAAATTCGACAAAATCCAACATCCATTCATGTTTAAAGTCTTAGAGAGGTCAGGGATACAAGGCACATATCTAAAGATAGTAAAGGCGATATACAGCAAGCCTATATCCAACAACAAACTAAATAGAGAGAAATTTAAAGCAATCCCACTGAAATCAGGGACAAGGCAAGTCTGCACACTCTCTCCATATCTCTTCAACATAGTTCTGGAAGTCCTTGCTAGAGCAATAAGACAGTTGAAGGAGATCAAGCGTATACAAATTGGAAAGGAAGTAGTCAAATTATCACTATTTGCAGATGATATGAGAGTATACCTGAATGACCCCAAAAATTCCACCGGGGTTCTGCTACAGCTGAGAAAGCTGATACAAACATGGCTGAGCAAATGTCCTTTTTGTGTACTTGAGCCTCTTTTGGATATATATATATATATATGCCAAGGAATGGAAATTGAGGAAGCACTATTCCTGGTTGTCTGAGAAAGCACCAGAGTGGCTGTAAATTTTACATTCCTACCAGCAGTGGAGGAGGGTTTCCCTTTCTCAACAGTCTTTCCAGCATGTGTTGTCACTTGAGTTTTTCATCTTGGCTATTCTGATGGGTGTATGGTGAAATCTCAGGGTGGTTTTGATTTGCATTTCCCTAATGGCTAGTGAGGTTGAGTATTTGAGTTTTTATATGCCATTGGAAATTCTTCTACAGAGAATTCTCTGTTTAGCTCTGTTCCCCATTTTTTAATTGGATTACTTGGTTTGCTGCTTTTCAGTTTCTTTAGTTCTTTATGTGTACTGGATATTAGCCCTCTGTCAGATAAAGGGTTGCTGAAAATTCTTTCCCAATCTGTATGCAATCATTTTATTTTGATGACTATGTCCTTTGTTTTACAGAAGATTTTATGCTTCATGAGGTCCCATTTATTGACTGTTGCTGTTAGAATCTGTGTCATTAGTTTTCTTTATGGGAAGTTGTCTCCTGTACCAATGAGTCCTAGTGTCTTCACCAGTTTTTCTTCTAACCTATTTAATTTGTCTTGTTTTATATTGAAGTGTTTGATCCACTTGGACTTTAGTGTTTTGCAGTGTGAAATGTATGGATCTATTTGAATTATTCTACATGTAGACATCCATTTAGACCAGCACAATTTGTTGAAGATGCTATATTTCCCATTGTATGGTTTTGGCAACTTTGTCAAAGAGCAGCTGTCCATAAGTGTGCAGGTTTATTTCCTGAACCCATGTTCGGTTCCATTGATCCAACATTCTGTTTCTATGCCAGTACCATGCAGTATTTATAACTGTTGCTCTGTAGTACAGCTTAAGATCAGGGATGGAGATACCTCCAGACGATCTTTTATTGTAGTGATTGTTTTAGGAATAATGGGTTTCTCGTTATTCCATATTAAGTTGAGAAATTTTCTTTACAAGTCTGTAAATAATTGTGTTGGTAATTTGATGGGAATTGCTTTGAATCTGTAGATTGCTTTTGGTAAGATAGCTGTTTTTATTATGTTAATCATATAAAGCCATGAGCATGGGAGATCTTTCCATCTTCTGCTATCTTCTTCTAATTCTTTCTTCTGATATGTGAATTTTTTTTCATACAAGTCTTTGGCTTTCTTGATTAGGGTTACACCATGGAACTTTATGTCATTTGTGGCTATTGTGAAGGGTATTGTTTCCCTAATTTCTTTCTAAGCCCCTTTTTCTTTTGTATACAGGAGGGCTACTGATTTTTTTGAGTTATTTTTGTATCCAGCCACTTGGCTGAAGGTGTAATAGCCAGAAACTGGAAATAGCCCAGATGCCCCTCAACTGAAGAACAAATGCAGAAATTATGGTACATCTACACATTGGAATATTACTCAGCAATGAAAAATAAGAAAATCATGAAATTTTCAGGTAAATGGTGGGAACTGGAATGGATCATCCTGACTGACTTTTCCCAGAAGCAGAAAGACACACGGCCTATACTCACTCCTATAGACATGTAATATAGGATAAACCTCCTACATTCTGTACATCTAAAGAAACTAATCAAGAGAGAGGGCCGTGACTAAAATGCTCAATCCCCTTCCTGAAAGGCAAAGAGGATGGACATCAGAAGAAGAATAAAACAGGAAACAAGCTAGTTAACTGCCACAGAGGGCCTCTGAAAGGCTCTGCCCTACACAATATCAAAACAGATGCTGAGACTTATGGCCTATTTTTGGGCAGTGTGCATGGAATCATATATAAGAAATGGGAAATAGTAAGATATATAGAGGACAGGAACTCCACAAGGAGAGCAACAGAACCAGAAAATTTGAACACAGGGGTCTTCCCAGAGACTCATACTCCAACCAGGTACCATGCATGGAGATAACCTACAACCCCTGCACAGATGTATCCCATGGTAGATTAGTGTCCAAGGAGGTTACATAGTAATGAGAAGAGGAACTGCCTCTGATATGAACTGATTGGCCTGCTCTTTGATCATCTCCTCCTGACGTCACAGAAACTGGCAATGCAGCCACTCTGATGACATCAGATAGACTAATATCAGAAGGAACGAGAAGAGGACCTCTCAACATTGGACTTAGGAAGAGGCATGTGTGAAGAAGGGGGAGGAAGGGTGGGGTCAGGAGGGGCAGAGGGATTGGCTTATGGTGAATACAGAGCAAATAAATTGTAATTATTAAAAAATTTATAAGAAAATTATTCAGCTAAGAATATGACATCATGATATTTTTAGGCAAACTATTGAATCTAGGAAAATCATTCTGGATTAAGAAACTAAAATGCAGAAAGAAATATGTTATGTATTCGCTTATAATTATGTCCTAATAATGAGAGATAAAGTTCCATTGGGCCATCCTTTGAGACCAAACCATTCTTTCACTAGGGGGATTGGGTGGCAATTAATTAATTTCTTGGGCCAGGCCATCCTACAGAAATTTTAAAGCAGGCCTGCTGTTGTTATTAAAATATGTTCCTCTCTGCCCTTAAGTGATTTATAAATGGCATGTTCTTGGATCCACAGAGATGTTTCCTTCTGCATCAAGTGGAATTGCATACAGAGACCCACAGTACAAGATTTAGCAGAGAGAGACCTAAAATACCCAGCTCTAAATGGGATTTCCCTATGAAATTCTCCCTCCCCACAGATGTCTTTGAAGCTTGCAGGAAAAGAGTCAGGAAGAGTCTCATAATTAGGGGGAATTGAAGACACAAGGAGAACAACGTCCTGAGAATCAGGCCACAGAAGAACATGCAGCCAGGCTTGTTGAGACCTGAGAATCTAGGGTGAGATAGAAGAGGGACTAGTACCTCTGCTATCAGGGAAGTAGAGAGAGGTCATAGGGGTAGTAGAAGGAAAGTGGGTGGGATTTGTGGAGAACTGGAAATGGGTAGCAGTGTGGATACAATGTAAACAAATCATAATATATAAATACATAAGAAAAACTGTGTTCAAGGTGATGTAGTATAAAGCTCTCCTGGACTGACAGTTTCTTCTTGGGTGTGGTGCCAGAGTGCAGCAAGGATGAACTCAGTTTTATTTAAGGGACTTGGCACTAAGATTCTGATCATGTTCCAATGAGTATATGAACAACACATACTAGAATATATGTATTTTGAAGAAAAAAAAATGTGTGACTCAGGGTTGGAATTTGAGCCTGGGATCAATGGAAAAGGAGTGTAATATATATTATATGATTCCCACATAGTCAATAAATATAACTGTTTCTCTTAGAGACTGTGCTGTTGGTGTTTTGTTCAGGAAGTTGTCTCCTGTGCCAATGAATTCAAGGCTTCTCCCCAATTTTTCTTCTAACCATTTTAATGTGTCTGATTTTATGTTGTTGTCTTGTATACACTTGGATTTTAGTTTTGTGCAGAGTGATAAGTATGGATCTATTTGCATTTCTCTACATGTAGATATCAAGTTAGACCAGGACCATTTGTTGAAGATGCTATCTTTTTTTCCATTGTGTGGTTTTGGCATCTATGTCAAATTCAGGTGTCCATAGAGTTTGGGTTTATTTCTGGGTCTTCTCTTTGTTTCCACTGATCAACCATTTTGTTTCTATGAAAGTACCATGCAGTTTTAGTAATGTTTTTCTATAATACAGCTTGAAAACAGGGATGGTGATACCGGTAGATGATCTTTTATTGTAGACTTTCATTTTAGGTATTCTGGGTATCTTGTATTTCCATATGAATTTGAGAATTTTTCTTTCAAGTTCTGTAATTAATTGTGTTGGTAATTTAATGAGAATTGCACTGAATCTGTAGATTGCATTTTGTAAGATGGCCATTTTTACAATGTTAATCCTGCCAATCCATGAGCATGGGAGATCTTTCCATCTTCTGATATCATCTTCTAATTTTTTCTTCTGAGTCTTGAAGTTTTTTTCAAACAAGTCTTTGACTTGCTTGCTTAGGGTCATACCAAGGTACTTTATGTCTTTGATCAAATACAAGAACACATCAAAAAATACAATCTACTATGACCAAGTAGGCTTCATCCCAGGTATTCAGGGCTGGTTCAGTAAATGGATATCAATCAATGTGATCGACCATATTACCAAACTGAAAGAAAAAACAAAACAAAACAAAAAATAACATGATAATCCCCTTAGATGCTGAAAAATCATTTGACAAAAATCCAACCACAATTCATGTTTAAAGATTTGGAGAGATCAGGGATACAACACACATATAAAAATATAGTAAAATGCCATATACAGCAAACCTATAGCAATCATCATTTAACAGAGAGAAACATAAATCCATTCCGCTGAAATCAGGGACAAGGCCAGGGTGGCCACTCTCTCCATATCTCTTCAATATAGTTTTGGAAGTCCCTGCTATAGTAATAACACAATTGAAGGAGATCAGGAGGATAGAAATCAGAAAGGAAGAAGTCAAAGTATCACTATTTGCAGATTATAAGATACTATACCAGAGTGACCCAAAAAATTCTACTAGGGAACTCGTACCACTGATAAACAACTTTGCAAAAGTGGCTAGATGCAAAATTAACTGGAGAAAATTAGAAGCCATCCTGTATGCAAAAGACAAAAGGGCTGAGAAAGAAATTAGGGAAACAAAAGCAATTATATTTTCTAACAAAGCCAGACCTCATAAAAAGCTGAACACACACAACCCAGAGATGAAAGTTCCTGTGTCCAAGACTCTTAGTTCAGGAAAAGTGTCACACATTTACTTCATGTGGTCATTAATAAAGTCATGTTACTTTCACATTATTACAGATTCCATTATCATTCTTTAAATACACAGATATGTCCTCAGTCAGTGAATTATTGTGAAAACACTCCTTGACCAAAGCAAATCTTTGAACAAAAAGCATTTAATTGGAAACTTGATTATATTTTTACAGAGACCTTTGGGATGCCATGTCAGCAAGCAGTCATCTTGTTGTAATCCTTAAGCAGAACTGAGATTTTCACACTGAATCGCAAGCAGCACGCTGAGAGAGGGAGACAGAGAGTGACAGAAAAAGATAGAGGAACAGATTCAGAAATAGAGAGATCAAGACTGACAGAAACAAAGATATAAAATGACAAAGACTGAGAGACAGAGAACTCCCTTTTGTATGGCCACTTTCATTGCCATATCAATCTCAAAACAAACTCTTGTTTATATAATTCCAAAAGGTATTTTATATTTTTAATATTTTTTATTTTAATTTTTATTAAGTACAATTTATAAACTTTGTATCCCTCCATAAAACCCTTCTTCTCTCTTCTAACCTTATCTTCTCTCCCCCTTCTCCACACATGCCCTTCACCAAGTCCACTGAAAGGGGAGGTCTTCTTCTTCCTTCTGATTCTAGTCTATGAGATCTCATCAGGAGTGGCTGCAATGTCTACCTCTTTGGCATGGTAAGGCTGCTCCCCCATCAGGGTGAGATGATCAATGAGCAGGACAATCAATTCATGTCAAAGGCAAGTCCCTGTTCCCATTACTATGGAATCCACATGGACACTGAACTTCCTTGGGCTACATCTGTGCAGGCGTTCTAGGTTATATCCATGCATAGTACTTGGTTGGAGTATGAGTCTCAGAAAAGGCCCCTGTGCTCATATTTGTTGGTTCTGTTGCTCTCCTTGTAGAGCTCCTGGCCTCTCCAGATCTTATTATTTCCAACTTCCCTTCTTCATATACCATGCATTCTTCCCAATAGTTGGCCATAAGTCTCAGCATCTTCTTTGGTAGTCTGCAGGGCAGAAACTTTCAGCGGCCCTCTGTGGCAGGCACCTAACTTGTTTCCTGTTTTCTCTTTCTTCTGATACCCACTCTCTTTGTCTTTTGGGATGGAAAATGAGCATTTTAGCCAGAGTTCTCCCTCTTGATTAGTTTCCTTAGATGTACAGATTTTAGTAGGTTTATCTTATATTGTATGTCTGTTTGTGGGTATATGCCATATCTGTGTTTGTGCTTCTGGAATACCTCACTCAGGAAGATCTTTTCCAGTTCTGACCATTGACATGCAAATTTTGTGATTTTCTTATTTTTTTATTGCTGAATAATATGCCATTGTGTATATGTACCACAATTTCTCTTTCCTTTTTTAAGTTGGTGGCATCTGGATTGTTCCCAGGTTCTGACTATTACAAATAAAGCTGCTACAAACATGATTGAGCAAATGTCCTTATTGTGTACATGAGCCTCTTTTGGATAATGCCTATGGATGGATAGATGAATCTTAATGAAATGCTGTTTCTAGTTTACTGAGAAAGCAGCAGATTGATTTACAAAGTGGTTGTTCATGTTTACATTCCCACTAGCAGTAGAGGATGGTTTCGCTTTGTCCACAACCTCTCCAGGATGTGCTGTCACTTGAGTTTTTGAACTTATCCATTTCTGATTGATGTGAGGTAAAATCTCAGGGATGTTTGATTTGCATTTCCATGATGGCTGTGGCATTGAGCATTTAAGTGTTTCCCTGCCATTTGGTGTTCCTCTATAGAGATTTCTCTGTATAGCTCTGTTCCCCATTTTCTCTCTTTAGCGCTCCTCTCAATTTTTTAATTGGATTACTTGATTTATTGCTTTTCAACTTATTTAGTTCTTTATATTTGCTGGATATTATCCCTCTGTCACATAAAGGGTTGGTGAAGATTCTTTCCCAATCGGTAGGCATTTGTTATGTTTTGATGACTATGTACTTTGCTTTACAGAAACTTATCAGTTCCATGAACTCCCATTTACTGATTGTTGCTCTTAGAGCCTGTCCTGTAGGTGTTCTGTTCAGGAAGTTGTCTCCTGTGCCAATGAGCTCAAGGGCATTCCCCATGTTTTTTTCTAACCAATTTAATGTGTCTGGTTTTATGTTGATGTATTTGATCCACTTGGACTTTAGTTTTCTGCAGGCTGATAAGTATGGATTCATTTGCATTTTTCTACATGTAGATATTGAGTTAGACAAGCACCATTTGTTAAAGATGCTATCTTTTTTCCATTTTATGGTTTTGTCATCTTTAGGTGACCATAGAATTTGGGTTTATTTCTGGGTCTTCTATTTTTTTCTATTTATTGACCATTCTGTTTCTATGCAAGAACATGCAGTTTTTATTACTTTTGCTCTATAGTACAGCTTGAGATCAGGGATGGACATACCTCCAGAAGATCTATTATATTAGAGGATTGTTTTAGCAATTCTAGGTTTCTTGTTTTTCCATATGAATTTAAAAATTTTTCTTTCAAGGATTGTAAAAAATTGTATGGCAATTTGATGGGAATTGTATTGAATCTGTAGCTTGCTTTTAGTAAGATGGCCATTTTTATATTATGTTAATACTGCCAAGTCATGAGCATGGGAGATCTTTTCATCTTATGATATCATCTTCTAATTGTTTCTTCAAAGTCTTGAAGTTTTTTTCATACAAGTCTTTGTAAACTTTGTATAATTTGTAAACTTTTACAACAATTCTGGAAATCAATCTGGCACATTCTGAAACAACTAGAAACAATGCTTCCTCAAAATCCAGCCATACCACTCCTAGGCATATATCCAGAAGAGGCTCAAGTACACAATAAGGACATTTGCTCAACCATGTCTGTAGCAGCTTTATTTGTAATAGCCATAAGCTGGATACAACCCAGATGCACTTCAACTGAAGAATGTATATAGAAATTGTGATACATCTACACAATGAAATATTGCTCTGCAATTAAAAACAAGGAAATCAAGAAATTTGCAGGTAAATGGTGTGAACTAGAAAGGATCATACTGAGTGAGCTATCCCCAAAGTAGAAAAACACACATGGTATATACTCCCTTATGTAGATATGTAATATCAGATAAACCTACTCAAATCTGTACACTTAAAAAAACTAATCAAGAGAGAGGACTCTGGTTAATATGTTCAATCCCCATCCTGAAAGGCAAAGACGATAGCCATCAGATGAAGGAGAAAACAGGAAACAAGTGAGGAGCCTGCCCCAGAGGGCCTCTGAAAGGCTCTGCCTTGCAGAATATCAAAGCAGATGCTGAGACTTATGGCCAACTGTTGGACAGTGTGCATGGAATCTAATGAAAGAAGTGGAAAATACTAAGATCTGGAGAGGACAGATGCACTACAAGGAGAGCAACAGAACCAAAAAAATTGAGCAGAGGGTCTCTCTTGAGACTCATACTCCAACCAAGTACCATGCATGGATATAACCTAGAACCCCTGCACAGATGTAGCACATTGCAGTTCAGCGTCCAAGGAGGTTCCATAGTAATGAGACAAGGGACTGTTTCTGACATGAACTGATTGGCCTGCCTTTTAAAAACCACACTCTGATGGAGGAGCAGCCTTACCAGCCAACAGAGGAAGACAATGCAGCCACTTCTGATGAGATCTGATAGACTAGAATTAGAAAGAAGGAGAGGAAGACCACTTTATCATTGGATTCGGGGAGGGGCATGTGTGCAAAAGTTGGAGGGATGGTGGGATTGGGAGGAGATGAAGGAAGGGTATATAGGGAGGATACAAAGTGAAAAGTTTATTAATTAAAAAATGAAATTAAAAATATTAGAACATATAATTATTTTTTATTCATATTTTAGGAGGGTGTGCTTAGCTGTTGATATGCCAATAAAAGTTACCAGACAGAATGGAGACTCTGTCTCTCAGTCTCTGTCAATTTTTTTATCATTGTCTATTGGTTTCGGTATCTAATATTTCTGAAATTGTTTTTCTCACTCTGTCTCTGTCACCCTCTCTCTGCCTCCACCTTGCAGTTAAGTATTTAAAGCTCTCAGTTCTGCTGAAGCACTAAAACAAGAAACCTGCCTGCCCATGTGACATCCTGGATGGTCTCTGTAACAATATAAGCAAGGTCCCAATTAAATGCTTTTTTAACAAAGATGTGCCTTCGTCAGGGAGCTTTTTATCATTAAGTAATTCAGTGACAAAGGACATATCTGTGCATAAAACAAATATTAATGGAATCTGTGATAATGTGAGACTCACATGTCAAGGACTAGTGACTTTATTAAAGAATGCTTTACAGAAATATGTGACACTTTTCCTGAACTAAGAGTCTTGTACACAAGAACTGTCATCTCTGGGTTGTATGCTTTTAGCTGCCCAGATTAAGGAAAGTAGAGATGTTCAGCCTTTCACTCAAGCACACTGTCCACTTGGCCCTTTTTATAACTAGCTCCTGAAATACTTATTGGCTTTCACCTATTTCATGATATCATTGTCTGTCTCAACCAATGAGTACCTGAGAGAATTTTGAGGTTTCCGTGGAGATGAGGAAACAAACTTTCCTCAGTGTACATTATAATTTATCCTGTGCACATGTGACTTTTCTTGTGAAACTCAACAAGCCTTTATCTCATTCCTTTATCCAGATCCCATACCTTTACTCCTGTTTACCTCTGTGACTATGTCAGGTAGAAAATAAAACTTTACTGTTTATTGAATTGGGCACCTTTCAATATAGGGAATCTTCACAGTGATGTGGAATTAAGGGGATTGTACCAAATGACAAGATGGTCTCCTACTGTGGCTATGGATATGAAAAATCCTAGGTTGTGACTTTGAACTGATCATTTACTGGTGTACTCACTAAATGTACCTTCACGTTCTTATTGATATTATAGGTAGGCCTGGCTGGGGTTCCCTGTGTGTATTGAGTCTTTAGAGCAGTAAAAAGAGAGGGATACCAGATAATTCCTGGGATTGGTTTGGCTGAAATAGAGAAAGATCTATGTATGTAAAAGGAGAATTGAGGGGCAATAAACTATTGAACAGCTTGTGCTGTTCCACACTAGGTTTGTCAACTCTCAGGGTTGCCTTGGCTGATCTGGCTGGACTGGCAGCTATCTGACTCAGTGGTCAGTGAGCAATTCTCTTTGTCTTGGGTTACAGGTCAAACTAGTTGTTCAAGACAGGGAAATATGTCCCTGTTATATGCCTAGGACACAATAGCAGCAATGTTTCCTGTAGTGGTCATCCAGGCTAATGCTCTAAACATAGTGTTAGTGCCAGGACTGCTTACTCAGAGGTGCCACCTGAGCTTCTGATGTCTGATATAGGTGGGTAACCATGGCTAGGATTCTCTGCTACATAATGAACTCCTGGAAAGTATGCCTTACAAAGTCAAATTCTGCCCTCCGTTAGCATAATCTTTTCTCCATTTTTAAAATCATTGTAAAAGTTGTCAATATGTTATTTTTATTGATTATGTTGGAAATCCATATACTATTCATTATAATTCTGTTCCATTGTTCCCAGGTTCAAATTCCTACCCATGGGTCACACTAATTTTTTTTTTTCTTTAAAATACTTCAAGTAAGTGTTGTTCATGTACTCATTGAAACATTATCAAATTCTCAGTAGCAATTCCCTTAAAGAGAACTGAGTTCATACTTGTACTCTAGAACCACCACCAATAAGAAGCCATCTGTCCTGAAGAGCTCTCTACTTCATCACCTTGATCACAGTTTTTCTTATATATTTATTTATTATGATTTGTTCACTTTGTATACCCCCTGCTGTCCCCTCCTTCTTCTCCTTCCAGTCCCACTCACTGACCTTCCTACTTTTTTCTAATTCCCTGACAGGTTAGGTCCTCCAGTTAGGTCCTCCTTAAGGATGGCTGCATTGTCTTCCTCTGTGGCCTGATTCTCAGGGCATTGTTTTGTTTGTGTGCACAATTCCCTCTAATTGTGACACTATTCCTGCCTCCTCTCCTGATGGCTTTCAAGAGCTCTGAGGAGAGGGAGAATTTCATAGGGAAACGCCATTCAGTGCTGGAAGTCTTAATGTCTCTCTCTGCATAATATCAGTCTGTAGGTCTCTGTATTCAATCCTATTTGATACAGAAGGAAGCACCTCTGTGGATCCAAGAACATTGCACTGATCTACCAGTTGAGTGCAAAGAGCAACATACTTTAATAAAAACAGCCTGAGTGGCTTGAAATTTTCTATAGGATCCCTTGGACCAACAACTCATTTAACTGCCATTCAATCACCCTAGTGGAAGACTGGTTTGGTCACAATAGATGGCCTATTGGAACTTTATCCCCCACTATTAGAAAACCTCGTAATAAGTGAATACATACCATATTTGTCTTTCAGCATGATTTCCTGGTTGCATGCATTTGCCTGAAAATATCATGATGTCATTTTCTTAGCTAAATAATACTCCATTATTGAAATAATCTACATTTTCCCCAAAGGGTTAGGACATATGGCCTTATTAGATAATATAATTCCTATGGAAGTTATATTGTATGAAGATGGGCTTTGAGGTTGATATGCCAATGTAAGTGACCAGATAGAATGGGCCTTTTTCTCTCTGTCTCTTTCACTTTATGTCTTTGTTTCTGTAGGTCTCTGTCTATCTATTTCTGAATCTGTCTCTGTAGCTCTTCCTCTCTCTGTCTCTCTCAGTTCCCCCTCTCTTTCTGCTCCCTGTGATTCAGTAGGAATATCTCTGAGTTCTGCTGAAGGACTACAACAAGTTGCCTGCTTTCTCATGTGACATCATGGATAGTCTTTGTTAAAATATAAACAAGGTCCCAACTAAACACTTTTTATTAAAAATTTTCTTGGTCAGGGAGTATTTTCACAGTAAGTAATTCACTGACCTAGGACATATCTGTGCATTTAATAAATAATATTGGAATCTGTGTTGATGTGAAAAGCACATGTCAAGGAAATGTAACTTTATTGATGATCACTTGAAAGAAATACTTGACAGATTATGTGAACTAAGAGTCTTGGACGCAAGAACTGTCATCTCTGAGTTGTGTGGTTTCAGCTTGCCATATGGAGGCATGTAGGGCTGCTCAGCATTTCTCTCAAGCAGGCTGTCCACTTAGCGCTTTTAATAACTGGGTCCAGAAAATCTTACTGGCTTTCACCTTTCCCTGACATCATTCTCTCTCTTAGCAATCAGCACCTACCCATTGTGATATCATGATAGCATAGGGATATCATGATGAATTTTCATGTCATAATGTCATTGTGATGTCATAATAGCATTGTGATTTCATCATAGCATTGGATGTCCTGATATCATTGTGAAGTCATAATAGCTTTTTTATTTCAAAATTTTATTTTGATGTCATAACACAATCATGTTGAAATACCATTGCGAAGTCATAAGAGCATTGTCATGTCATAATAGCATTGTTTAATAGCATCCCATAATACCAATGGGATGTCAAAATATTTCAATATCATAATAGCATTTTGATGTCAAAATACCTTTGTGAGATCATAATAGCATTGTGAGGTCATAATAACATTGATATATCTTAGTAGCATTGTGAGGTCATAAGAGTATTGTAATGTCATAATAACATAGAGATGTCTTAATATCATTGTAAAGTCATTGTAATATCATGATTCCATTGTTATATCCTAAAACAATCATGTCATAAAAGCATTGTATGTCATCAATCATTGTGATGTCAGAATGGAATCATGATGTCATTAAAGCATAGTGATGACATAAGAACATTGTGAAAGGAGAATACTATTAGGCTATCATAATATTGTGATGTCATAACAGCATTTTGATAGCAAAAAACCTCTGTGATGTCATAATAGCATTGTGCTTTCATATTATTGTACTCGTAATAGCATTGTGATGTCATAATAGCATTGCGATATCATAAGACCATTGTGATATCATCATAGCGCTATGAAGTCATGTAGTTGTGAAGTCATAATAGCATTTTGATGTCAAAATTCCATTGTGATGTCAAAATTCCATTTTGATGTCATACCACAGTCATGCTGTAATACCAATGTGATGTCATAATACAATAGGGAGGTCATAATACCATTATGAAGTCATAATACAATTTTGATGTCAAAATAGCATTGTGATGTCATATCATTTTGAAGACATTGTATCATTGATGTCATAGTAGCATGTAGGTGTTATATCATGGTGATGCAATGATTGCATTGATATGTCATAAAACCATTTTGAAGTTATAATAACTTTGTAATGTTATAATAGCATTTGAGGTCATAATAGCATTGTGATTTCATAATTCCATTGTGATTTTGTAATTCTATTGTGAAGTCATAACACCATTGTGATGTTACAATACCAATGTAATGTCATCATTTTGAGGATATTAAAGCATTGGGATGTTTTACCATTGTCATGTAATAATTTTATTAGATGTCATAATAGCACTGTGATATCATAATGTCATTTTGATATTATATAATAGCATTGGAATAACATAATATTGTGATGTAATAATACCATTGGAATGTCATAATACCATTGGGATTTCATGACACCGTTTTTATTTCATAACACCATTGTGATGTCATAAAAGCACTTATATGTGATGACACCCTGGTAATGACACAATATGATTGAGATGTCATGATATAATAAATTTGTATTGTCATAATATGATTGTGCTGTCAAATATCATTGTGATGTCCAAAGACTGTTTTAATATAATAATAGCATTTTGATGTCATAAAGCCATTGTGATTTCATAATACCATTGTGCTATCATAACACCATTTTTATGTCTTATCATTCTGATGTCATAATAGCATTGAAATATCATACTATTTTAATGTATAAAAGCACTGTGATCTCATAATAACATTGTGATGTCAAAATGCCATTGTGATGTCATAATGGTATTGGAATTTCTTTCTATTTGATGTCATAATAGCATTTTAATGACATAATATCATGGTGAATTCATAATAAGTTTGTGGTGTCATAATAGAATTTTGAGGTCATGATGTCATTCTGATTTCAAAATTTGCTTGTGATTTCATACCACAATCATTTCAAAATATATTGGTGATGTCATAATTACATAGGGATATCATTACAACATTGTTATTTCATGATATCATTTTGAGGCAATAAAAGCAATGAGATGTCATCACACCATTCTTCTGACATAATACCATTGAGATGTCATAATAGAGTTTTAATGTTATATTACCATTTTAAAGTCCTAATAGCATTTGATATCATAATGCCTTTGTGATGTCATAATACCGTTGTGATGTCCTAACATTGTGATGTCATAATGGCATTGATATGTGAGACCATTTTTTATGGCTTCATAAGACATTAAAATTTCATTTCCTACCTGATATTGTCACAGAGGTAAACAGGCGTAAATGTGTAGGATCTGGATAAAGGGAGGAGATAAAGGCTTCTTGGGTTTCATAAGAAAAAATTCACATGTGCACAGGATCAGAGATACTAGACACTGAAGAAAGTTTGTATACTCATCTCCATGGAAACTTCAAGATTCTCTCAGGCACTGATTGTCTGATAGGTAGAATGATGTCATGAAACAAGACAAAGCCAGTAAGTGTTTCAGGAGCCAGTTATTAAATGGGCTTTGTGGATAGCATGCTTGAGTGAAATGCTGAGCATCCCCACATGCCTTAATCTGTACAGCTGAAAATATACACCCCAGAGATGTCAGTTTTGTCTCCAACACAAAACTGTTTTGCTTAGTTTGTTTAGATGTACCGATCTTAGTTCAAAAGCTGTCACATATTTCTTTTTTTACATGATAATTTTATTATTATTATTATTAATTACACTTTATTCATTTATTATCTCCCCATAAGCCCCTCCCTCCTCCCCTCCCAATCCCACCCTTCCTTTCCTTTGTGCATGCATGCCACTCAACAAGTCCACTGATAGGGGAGGTCCTCCTCTCCTTCTTTCTGATCTTAGACTATCAGTTCCCATCAGAAGAGGCTGCATTGTCATCTTCTGTGGCCTGGTAAGGCTGCTCCCCCCTCAGGGGGAGGTGATCAAAGAGCAGGCCAATCAGATTATGTCAGAGGCAGTCTCTCTTCCCATTACTATGTAACCCACTTGGACACTGAACTGTCATGTGCTACATCTGTGCAGGGGTTCTAGGTTATCTCTATGAATAGTCCTTGGTTGAATTATGAGTCTCTGGGAAGTTCCCTGTGTTCAAATTTTCTTGTTCTGTTGCTCTCCTTTTGGTTTTCCTGTACTCTTCAGCTCTTGCTATTCCCCACTTCTTACATAAAATTCCATTCACTCTGCCCAACAGTTGGCCATGGCGATCAGGCTCAGCATCCACTTTGATACTTCTGTGGCAGGTTCCTAGGTTGTTTTCTGTTTTCTTCTTCTTCTGATATCCATTCTCTTTGCCTTTCAGGATGGGGATTGAGCATTTTAGTTAGGGTCCTCTGTTTTGCTTAGTTTGTTTAGATGTACCGGTTTTAGTGGGTTTATCCTATGTTGTATGTTTATATGAGTGAGTATATACCATGTGTGTCTTTTTGCTTTTGGGACAACTCACTCAGAATGATCCTTTCCAGGTCCCACCATTTACCTGCAAATCCCATGATTTCCTTATTTTTAATTGCTCAGTAATACTCCATTGTATAGATGTACCACTATTTCTGCATCCATTCTTCAGTTGAGGGGCATCTGGGCTATTTCTAGCTTCTGGCTATTACAAATAAACATGCTACAAACATGGTTGAGCAAATGTCCTTTTTGTGTACTTGAGCCTCTTTTGGATCTATGCCCAGGAGTGGTATGGCTGGATCTTGAGGAAGCGCTATTCTTAGTTGTCTGAGAAAGTGCCAGATTGATTTCCAGAGTGGTTGTACAAGATTACAATCCCAAAAGCAGTGGAGCAGGGTTTCCCTTTCTCCAAAACCTCTCTAGCATGTGTTGTCACTTGAGTTTTTGATCGTGGCCATTCTGATGGGTGTAAGGTGAAATCTCAGGGTTGTTTTGATTTGCATTTCCCTAATGGCTAATGAGGTTGAGCATTTCTTTAACTGTTTCTCTGCAATTGGATATTCCTCTACAAAGAGTTCTCTGTTTAGCTCTGTTCCCCATTTTTTAAGTGGATTATGTGGTTTACTGCTTTTCGCTTCTTTAGTTCTTTATATATTCTGGCTATGAGTCCTCTGTCAGATGAAGGGTTGGTGATGATTCTTTCCCAATCTGTAGGCAGTCACTTTGTTTTGATGATAGTGTCCTTTGCTTTACAGAAAATTTTCAATTTCATGAGGTCCCATTTATTGATTGTTGCTCTTAGAGCCTGCACTGTTGGTGTTCTCTTCAGGAAGTTCTCTCCTGTACCAATGAGTTCTAGGGTATTTTCCACTTTTTTTTCTAGCCAATTTAATGTGTCTGTTTTTATGTTGAGGTCTTTGATCCACTTGGACTTCAGTTTTGTGCAGGGTGATAAGTATAGATCTATTTTCATTTTTCTACATGTAGACATCCAGTTAGTCCAGCACCTTTCGTTGAAGATGCTATCTTTTTCCATTGTATGGTTTAGGCATCTTTCTCAAAAATCAGGTGTCCACTTGAAATTTTGATCTTGGCCATTCTGATGGGTGTAAGGTGATATCTCAGGGTCATTTTGATTTGCATTTCCATGATGGCTAATGAGGCTGAGCATTTCTTTAAGTGGTTCTCTGCCATTCGATATTCCTCTGTCGAGAATTCTGTTTAGCTCTGTTCCCCATTTTTTAAGTGGATTCCTTGGTTTGCTGGTTTTCAGCTTCTTTAGTTCTTTGTATATACTGGATATTAGTCCTCTGCCAGATAAAGGATTAGTGAAGATTCTTTCCAAATCTGTAGGCAGTCATTTTGTTTTGATGAAGGTATCCTTTGCTTTACAGAAGCTTTTCAGATTCAGGAGGTCGCATTTATTGATTGTTGCTGTTAGAGCCTGTGCTGTTGATGTTCTGTTCAGAAAGTTGTCTCCTGTGCCAATGAGTTCTAGGATGTTCCCCACTTTTTCTTCTAACAGATTTAGAGTATCTGGTTTTATGCTGATGTCTTTAATCCACTGGGACTTTAGTATTGTGCAGGGTGATAAATATAGATCTATTTTCATTTTTCTGCATGTATACATCCAGTTGGACCAGCACGATTTGTTGAAAATGCTCAAGTGATAACACATGCTGGAGAGGTTGTGGAGAAAGGGGAACCCTCCTCCACTGCTGGTGGGAATGTAAACTGCTACAACCACTTTGGAAATCTGTCTGGTGCTTTCTAAGACAATTAGGAATAGTGCTTCCTCAAGACCCAGCTATACCACTGCTAGGTATATACCCACAGTTTGCTCAAGTACACAAAAGGGATACTTGCTCAATCATGTTTATAGCAGCTTTATTTGTAATAGCCAGAACCTGGAAACAACCCAGATGTCCATCAATGGAGGAATCGGTACAAAAATTATGGTATTTTTACGCAATGGAATACTACTCAGCGATCAAAAAGGAGGGAATCATGAAATTTGCAGGCAAATGATCATTCTGAGTGAAATGATAGAAAGATCATTCTGAGTGAAATATTCCAGGAGGAGAAAGGCAAACATGGTATATACTCACTTATATAGAACTATAAGATATGATAAACATAATGAAATCTATACACCTTAAAAAAGATAATCAAGAGAGGGGACATGGGGTAAGATGATCAATCCTCAGTCCTTGTTTAGAAAGACAGATGGGATGTGCATTGAACATATGACAGGAATCTACTGAGAGCATCTGAAAGACTCTAACTAGCAGTGTTTTCAAAGCAAAGACTCATGACCAAACCTTTGGCAGAGTACAGGGAATCATAAGAAAGAAGGGGAGTTAGTCTGATTGGGAAAGGATGGGAGCTCCACAAAGACCAAATATATCTGGGCACAGGGTCTTTTCTGAGACTGACATTCAACCAAGGACCAAGTATGGATATAACCTAGAACCTCTGCTCAGATGTAGCCTGTGGTAGCTCAGTAACCCAATTGGTTTCCCAAAAGTTAGGGGAAAAAGGACTATTTCTAACAGGAACTCAATGACTGGCTCTTTGGCCTCACCAACCCCCAAGGGAGGAGAAGTCCTGTTAGGCCACAGAGGAGGGCTTTACATTGAGTCCTGAAGATACCTGATAAAACAGGATCAGATGAATGGGGAGGAGGTCCCTCCCATCAGTGTACTTGTAAAGGGGCAAGGTGGAGATGAGGGAGGGAGGAAGGGAGGGACTGGGAGGGAATGAGGGAGCAGGACACGGCTGGGATACAGAGTTAATAAAATGTAACTGATAAGAAAAAAATAAAATTAAAAAAAATCAGGTGTCCATAAGTGCGTGGGTTTATTTCTGGGTCCTCTGTTTGGTTCCATTGATCCACCATTCTGTTTCTATGCCAGTATCATGCAGTTTTTATAACTGTTGCTGTATAGTACTGCTTGAGATCAGGGATGGAGATACCTCCAGAAGATCTTTTATTGTAGAGGATTGTTTTAGCAATTCTGGATTTCTTGTTATTCCATACGAAGTTGACAATTTTTCTATACAGGTCTATAAAGAATTGTGTTGGAAATTTGATGGGAATTGAATTAAATATGTAGATTGCTTTTGGTAAGTTGGTCATTTTTACCATGTTAATCTGGCCAAGCCATGAGTATGGGAGATTTTTCCATCTTCTCATATCTTCTTCTAATTCTTTTTTCAGAGGCTTGAATTTTTTTTTCATACAAGTCTTTGACTTCCTTGGTTAGGGTTTCAGCAAGGTACTTTATGTCATTTGTGGATATTGTGAAGGGTGTTGTTTCCCTAATTTCTTTCTTAGCCCTTTTGTCTTTTGTGTACAGGAGAGCTACTGAATTTTTTGAGTTATTTTTGTATCCAGCCACTTTGCTGAAGGTGTTTATCAGCTGTAGGAGTTCCCTGGGCATGTTTTTGGAGTCACTCATGTATACTATCATATCATCTGCAAAGAGTGCTAATTGGACTTCTTCCTTTCCAATCTGTATCCCCTTGATCTCCTTCAACTGTCTTATTGCTCTATCAAGGACTTCCAGCACTATGTTGCAGAGATATGGAGAGAGTGGGTAGCCTTGTTTTGTCCCTGATTTCAGTGGAATTGCGTTAAGTTTCTCTCCGTTCAGTTTGATGTTGGCTATACGCTCGCTATATATTGTTTTTACTATGTTGAGATATGTGCCTTGTATCCCTGATGTCTCCAAGACTTTAAACTTGAATGGATGTTAGATTTTGTCAAATGCTTTTTCAGCATCTAGGGAAATTATCATGTGGTTTTCTTTCTTTCAGTTTGTTAATATGGTAGATGACATTGATGGATTTCTGTATATTGAACCACACCTGTGTACCTGGGATGAAGCCTACTTGGTCATAGTGGATAATATCTTTGATGTGTTCTTGGATTCGGTTTGCAAGTATTCTGTTAAGTAGTTTACATCAATGTTATCAATGTTCATAGGGGAGATTGGCCTGAAATTCTCTTTCTTTGTTGAGTCTTTGTGATGTTTCGGTACCAACGTGACTTGGCTTCATAGAATGAGTTTGGTAATGTTCCTTCTGTTTCTATTTTGTGGAATAGTTTGAGGAAAATTGCTGTTAGCTCTTCTCTGAAGGTCTGGTAGAATACTGTGCTGAAGACACCTGGTCCTGGGCTTTTTTTGGATGGGAGACTTTTGATGACAGCTTCTATTTCTTTGGGGGATATAGGACTATTTAATTGATTTACCTGGTCCTGATTCAGCTTTGATAAGTAGAATCAATCAAGAAAATTCTCCATTTCTTTTAGATATTTAAATTTTGTGACATATAGACTTTTGAAGTAAGTCCTATTGATATTTGGATTTCCTCAGTGACTGTAGATATGTCCCTCTTTTCATTTCTGATTTTGTTGATTTGGGTGGTGTCTCACTGCCTTTTAGTTAGCTTGGCTCAGGGTTTGTCGATCTTGTTGATTTTCTCAAAAAATCAGCTTTTGGTTTCATTGATTCTTTGAATTGTTTTATTTGCTTCTAATTTATTGATTTCAGCCTGACTTTGATTATTTCCAGCCATCTACTCCTTCTTGGTCTGTCTGCTTCTTCTTTTTCTAGGGTTTTTAAGTGAGCCATTAAGTTGCTTGAATGAGCTGTCTTGAATTTCTTCTTGAAGGCACTTAGTGCTATGAACTTTCCTCTTATCAATGCTTTCATTGTGTCCCACAAGTTTGGGTATGTTGTGTCTTCATTTTCATTGATTTCTAGAAAGACTTTAATTTCTTTCTTTATTTCTTCCCTGACCCAGCTGTCATTTAGTAACAAGTTGTTCAGTTTCCATGTGTGTGTAGGCTTTTTGCTATTTCTGTTATTGTTGAGGTCCAGCTTTATTCCATGGTGATCAGACAGGATACAAGGGATTATTTCAATCTAATTGTATCTGTTGAATCTTGCTTTGTGACCAACTATATGGTCTATTTTGGAGAAGGTTCCATGAGGTGCTGAGAAGAAGGTAAATTCTTTTGTGTTTGGGTGTAAAGTTTTGTAAATGTCTGTTAGGTCCATTTGATTCAAGAGCTCTGTTAGAGACTTTGTTTCTTTGTTTAATTTTTGTTTTGTTGACCTGTCCTTTGTTGAGAGTGGGGTGTCGAAGTCTCCCACTATTAATGTGTGGGGATCTATATGTGGTTTAAATTTTATCAGTGTTTCTTTAAGAAATGTGGGTGCTCTTGTATTTGGGGCATAGATGTTCAGGATTGTGATGTCTTCCTGGTGGAATTTTCCTTTGATGAGTATGAAGTGTCCTTCCTCATCTCTTTTTATTAATTTTGGTTGAAAGTCTATTTTATCAGATATTAGAATGGCTACTCCTGCTTGCTTCTTGTGTCCATTTGCTTGGAAAGTAATCTTCCAACCCTTTACACTCAGGTAATATCTATCTTTGTGCCTAAGGTATGTTTCTTGTATGCAACAGATTGCTGGGGTTTGTTTATGTATCCATTCTCTTCATCTGTATCTTTTTTTTTGGAGAGCTGAGTGCATTGATGTTGAGAGAGATTAATGATCAGTGGCTGTTAGATCCCTTGATTTTGATGTTGGCTGTGGTCATCATGTTGTGTGCTTGGTTGCTTTCTCTTGTACTGTAGTAAGGTCAATTATTTCCTGTGTTTTCTTGAAAGAAGCTAATTTTTTGGGGTTGTATTTTCCATTCCATTGTTTTCTGTAATGCTGGATTTGTGGTAGGAATTATTGAAATTTGTTTTTGTTATTGAATATCTTGTTTTCTCTGTCTATTAGGCCTGAGAGCTTTGCAGAGTATAGTAGCCTTGGCTGACATCTGTGTTCTTTTAGGGTCTGCATGATATCTGTCCAGGCCCTTCTGGCTTTCATAGTCTCTGTTGAAAAATCAGGTGTGATTCTAATAGGTTTGCCATTATATGTTACTTGGCCTTTTTCTCTTGCAGCTTGTAGTATTTTTTCTTTGTTCTGTATACTTACTGTTTTGATTATTATGTGGCAGGAGGATTTTCTTTTTCGGTCAAATTTGTTGGGTGTTCTGTAGGCCTTTAACTTGGAAAAATTTTCTTCAATGATTTTGTTGAAAATATTTTCTGGGCCTTGGAGCAGGGTTTCTTCCTTTTCCTCTATTCCTATTATTCTTAGATTTTGTCTCTTTATGTTGTCTTGAATTTCTTGGATGGTCTGTGTCAGGAATTTTTTAGATTTAACATTTTCTTTGATAGATACATTGATTACTTCCATTGTATCTTCTACACCTCAGATTCTTTTTTCCATCTCTTGTAGTCTGTTGGTTATGCTTACCTCTGTAGTTCCTGTTTTCTTCCCTAGATTCTTCCACTCCATTATTTCCTCCATTTGTGTTTTCTTAAATTTTTCTAGTTCTATCTTCAGGTCTTGAGTTGTTTTGTTTACTATCTTTACCTGTCTGATTATACTTTCCTGTTTTTCTTTTGGTTTCTATTTCTTCCATTGTATCTTCCACACCTGAGATTCTTCCATCTCTTGTAATCTATTGATTATGCTAACCTATGTAGTTTTTATTTTCTTTCCTAAGTTCTTTCTATCTGCAATTTCCTACATTTGTGTTTTCTTTAATTTTTCCAATTCTATCTTCAGATCTTGAGACATTTTGTTGATTTCCTTCACCTGTCTGACTGTATTTTTCTGTTTCTCCATCACTTCTTTCACCTCTTTGTTTGAAACAACCTCTGTTTCTTTTATTTCATTCAGTGCTTTAAGCATTTCCTTTCTAAATGTCACATACTGTTTTGCTGCAACTTACTCTATTTCTTTATGGATGGCAATATTCTGTTTGAGTTCATCTTCCTCTATGTCTTTATGTATCTTATTTGTTTCCTCTGTTTTCATCTTCATGAGCATAGTTGTTAGGTCATCTTCTTGGATTTCAGTTATGCTGGGATGTCCAGGGCTACTGACCCCTGGATAACTAGGTTTTGAATATGCCATATTGCTCTGTCTTTTTTTGCTTGAGCTTTTATGCTGGCCTCTACCCATTGGGCTATCTTAGGTGTTTGGGGGTTAGTTTCTGGTGGTTCCTCGGGATCCTGTGGTGGAGAGAATCCCCTTTGCAGAAAGCTGTTTTTTCCAGATGGAAGTCTTCTCAGCTTTTTGGGTATAGTCCCTGGATGGCTGGCAATTTTTCAGGAGTTGCTGCTGTTCACCTCAGGGATAGAGACCTGAGTGGTAACTGTGGTCTCTGTTAGTCAAGAGGGTTCTCCTCTCACCCAGGGAAGTCCTGAGGACAGCTGCCCTGTTTCTGGGTTTCTTGCTGTAAATTTAATGATCAGCTTCTGTGACCCAGTTGGACATCTGGTGTGCAGCAACTGTTTGTGCCTGTGTCTGGAGCACAGCTGAGTGATGGTGGCTCGGTGAACCCGAGTCTTTTCCAGGGGATGTCTGGGTGACCTAAGTTCAGTCCCAATTGTTTCCTGCACCATTGGGTCATCTCTCGACTGGAAAATCTAGTCTCTGATAGTGTGGTGAGCATGGTTCAGACTGGGACCATGACCAGAGACACTGGCGTGTGGCTCTGGGCTAGGGCTGTTGGCTAAGTGTCTGGAGGAAGTAGGATCTCTTCAGCAGTTTAGCCAGGTGAGTTAAAAGCTGATTGAATCCCCCACTGTGGGTTATCCTCTCACCTGGGAAACACAATTGCCTGTGTTTTATGGTTGCGAGTTTTGATTGCTGGTCACTGTGCCAATCCTGCTGTGCTGCTGGTCAGAATGATAGTCCTCCTGGTGCTGCCATCTTTCCCCGCCCTCTGGAACTAGATCTGTCACATATTTCTTTCAAGTAGTCATTAGTAGAGTCACTAGTCCTTGACATGTGAGGTTCCCATTATTACACATTACATTATTATTTGTTATAATCACAAATGTGTCCTCAGTCAGTCAATTCCTGTAAAATTACAGTCAGTCAGTTAGTGGGAAAATGCACCCTGACAAAGTCAAATTTTTGAACAAAAAGCATTTAATTGGAGCTTGCTTATATTATTGTAGAGATCATTGCTGCTATCATATCAGCCAGCATTCAACTTGTTGAAGTCTTTAAGCTGAAATGAGAGCTTTTCATATTGAAACACAAGCAGCAGGCAGAGAGAAAGAGAGCAAGACAGAGAAAGAGCTAGAGAATCCTATTCAGAAATATTGAGAATGAGACCAACAGAAAAAAAGAGATATAAATTGACAAAGACTGAGAGAGAGAGAGAGAGACTCACATCTGTCTCGTCACTTTTATTAGCCTTTCAATCTCCAAGCTCTCCAGTCCTATAATATAACTCTAAAAGGAATTATATATCTTTAATATTTTTTATTAATTGCAATTTATTCACTTTGTATCTTCCCATAAACCCCTTCTTTTTCTCATCTCATCCCACTTTCTTTCCCCCTTCTCCATGCATGCCCCTTCCATGTTCACTGATAGGGAAGCACTTCCGCTTCTTATTTGTAATATTCGTCTATCAGATCAAATCAGGAGTTACTGCATTGTCTTTCTCTGTGGCCTGGTAAGACTACTCCCCTATCAGGTAGAGGTGATCAAAGTGCAGGATAATCAGTTCATGTCAGAGGCAGTCCCTGTTCCCATTACTGTGGAACCCAGTTGGACATTAAACTACCATGGGCTACATCAGTGCAAGAGTTCTAGGTCATCTCCATGCATGGTACTTGATTGGAGTCTGAGTCTCAGGAAAGAAACTTGTGCTCAGATTTGTTGGATCTGTTGTTCTACTTGTGGAGCTCCTGTCCTCTCCAGATCTTACTATTTCCCACTTCTTTCATTAGATTCCATAAACTCTGCCCAACAGTTGGCCATAAGTCTCAGCATCTGGTTTGATAGTCTGCAAGGCAGAGTCTTTCAGAGGCCCTCTGAATCAGGCTCCTAACTTGTTTCCTGTTTTCTCCTTTTTCTTATGTCCATACTCTTTGCCTTTCAGAATGGGAATTGATCATTTTAGCCAGAGTCCTCTCTCTTGATTAGTTTATTTGGGTGTACAGATTTTAGTAGGTTTATCCTATATAATATGTCTATATGAGTGAGTGTGTCTTTCTGCCTCTGGGATAGCTCAACCAGCATGATCTTTTGCAGTTCCCATTACTTACCTGCAAATTTCACGGTTTCATTGTGTTTTATTTTTATTTTTATTTTTTTACACTTTATTCACTTTGTATCACCCATAAACTCCTCCCTCCTCCCCTCTCGATCCCACCCTCCCTCCCCCTTCTTCATGCTTGCCCCTCCCCAAGTCCACTGATGGGGAGGTCCTCATCTCCATCCTTTTGATCTTAGTCTATCAGATCACATCTGGATTGGCTGCATTGTCATCTTCTGTGGCCTGGTAAGACTGCTCGCTCCTCAGGGAGAGGTGATCAAAGAGCATGCCTATCAGATTGTATTGGAGGCAGTCCTTCTTTCCATTACTATGTAACCCACTTTGACACTAAACTGCCATGGATTATATCTGCACAGGGGTTCTAGATAATCTCCATGCCTGGTACTTGTTTGGAGTATGGGTCTCTGGGAAGACACCTGTGTTCAAATATTCTGGTTCATTGTATAAATTATGAGTAATATTGATGACTGAGCAAGCAGTCATCTTGTAGTCCTTCAAAAGAACTGAGAGCTTTTCATTCTGAACCACAAGTAGCAGGCAGAGAAAGGGAGACAGAGAGATACTGAGGGAGAAAGAGCTAGAGAGACAGATTCTGAAAAACAGAGAATGAAACTGACAGAAACAATGAAATAAAGTGACAGAAACTAAGAGACAGAGACTCCATTCTGTCTGGTGACTTTAATTTGCATATCAAGCTAAAAGCTCAGCCATAATGTGACTCTAATAGGAATTATATTATCTAACAAGGCCATATTGTGTAACCCTTCCCAAACATTTCCTCTCGTGGGATTCCACATGTAAGTCAATAGAGGAGCTTCCAGGGGATATTGCAATTCAAATCACCAGATATTGGAAGACAATGGAGGGACATCTAGGGTAAAACAACATAGTTATCCTGATAGCTTGTCATTCAATGCACTGGTTAAAGTCCCAGCAAATTCTAAGGACTAAAAAACATACTGGCAATCTCCTTTGAAGAAAATGTGGAATATTTCCTTAACGGAAAATTATTCAGCTAAGAAAATGACATCAAGATATTTTAAGGCAAACGGATGGAACCAGATAATTCATTCTGGGTTAAGTAACTAAAATGCAGATAGACAAATACAGTATTTATTCACTTATGAGGAGGTCTCCTAATAGTGGGAGATAAAGGTCCACTAGGACATCTATTGTGACCAAACCAGTCTTCCAATAGGGGGATTGGGTGGCAGTTTAGTGAGTTGTTTCTAGGCATTCTACAGAAAGTTTCAAGCAATGCAGGCTGTTCTTATTAAAATATGTTGCTCACTGCCCTGAAATAATTGATTAGTGCCATATTCTTCCATCCATGGAGATGCTTTCTTCTGCATCAAATGGGATTGCATACAGAGACCCACAGTCTGATACTATGGAGCGAGAGAGACCTTAAAACACTCAGCTCAAAATGGGATTTCCCCATTAAATTTCTTTCCCTTAGAGCTCTAAGAAACCTGAGGAAAAAGAGGCATAAAGAGTGTCAAAAGTAGAGGGAATTGAGGAAAGAAGGACAAAAATGCCCTGAGAATCAGACCACAGAAGAAGTTGCTGAAGCCAGCCTCAATGAGACCTGACAAGCTAGGTCAGCTATAAGGGGAAGGAGGACCTACCCTCTCAGGGAACTAGAGAAAGGGCCTAAGGGTAAGAAAACGATGGTGTGTGGGACTGGAAGGAGAAGATGGAGGTGATAGCAGAGTGGTTACAAAGTGAATAAATCATAATAAATACATAAGAAAAACTGTGATCAAGATTATTAAGTATAAAGCTCTTAAGGTCTGATGGCTTCTTGGGGGTGGTGACAGGGTGTAGCAAATTTGAATTCAGTTTTCTTTAAGAGACTCAGCACTGAGACTCTGATCATGTTCCAATGAGTTGATGAACAACACTTACTTCAATTGATGTATTTTAAAGAAAAAAAATTACTTTGACACATGTCAGAATTATCTGGGAGGAATAGAAATATTATATGACATTCCCACATAATCAGTAAAAATAATATGTTCACAACTTACACAATGATTGTGAAAATGGAAAAAAAGATTCCCCTGAACAAACAGTCCTGGCACTAACACTAAGTTTATAGGGTTTGTCTGGAGCACCAACAGAAGAAAACACTGCCGCTCTTGTGTCCTAGGCATATAACATGGACCAATTTCTCAGTCCTGAAGGCCCAGGACAAGGAGGGTTCCTCAATGACAACTGTGTAGTGTAGGACACAGCTTGCTCAAGAGAAATGTTGAGCAACCCTACATGTGTCAATCTGAGAAGCTGATAGAACACAACCCAGAGATGACATTTCCTGTCCAAGACTCTTATTTCAGAAAGCTTGTCACATATTTCTTTCAAGAACTCATTAATTAAATCACATGGATGACAGCAGAGTGGAATTTTGACGTCAGAATGGTATTATGATATCACAATGCTATCATGACATCACAATGGGGTTATGACCTCAATATGCTATTATGACATCACATTGATATTATGACATCACTGTGGAATTATGACATCACAATGCTATTATGAGTTCATAATGCTATTATGACCTCATATGGTATGATATCACAATGGAATTATAATCTTACAATAATATTATAACAAAGCAATGAAATTATGACACACATGATATCACTTTTTTATCATATCACAATCATTTTATGACATCACAATGCTATAACAACATCATTGTGGTATAACAACACAATGGAATTTTGAATTCACAGTGGCATTATGACCTCAAAATACTATTATATCATCTGAATGCTTTTATGATATCACAATGATATCATGATATCACAATGGTATTATGGCATCAATAGTATGACATTAGAATGCTATGAGGAACTCCCAATTGTATTATGACATCACCATGGTATCATGACATAACAATGCTGTCATGATATCCCAATGATTTTATGACATCCCAATGCTAATTTAACATCACAATGCTATTATGAAATCATGATGCTATTTTATCTTCATAATGATATGACATTGCAATGATGTTATGAAATCACAATTGTATAAAGGCTTCACAATGGTATGTTGTAGGTGATGATTAATATTTACTATTGGTTTATCATTTATTAATGCTTATGTTAATCCTAAACATCTGCATAACCAATTCACCACACAGAGACTGGGTTTATTTAGTTAAATTAGAACACAATGCTGGTCAATAGTTCCTGTCTCCTAAAATTTCAAGCCCTCATAGTTTCCTAACATTTAGATTTTACCCATTATACTTGCTTTTTGTGAAGTCTTAGGTGTGGTTCATTCTCTCCATGCTATTCTAAGACCTCTCCTCCAGCTCTGCTCTCTGAGGTCTGCTCCCTCGCCTTCGCACTCTCTCCTCCCATTCATTTCCTGCACTCTGGCTCCTCCCACTCTTTTCATGTCCTCTGGCTCCTTCCACCCATTTCCTGCTTTCTGGCTCCTCCCATCACTCAACATTGTATCTAGTTGCTTTATTTGTCTTATTTACACAAACTTGAGACAGGATGCTTAGAATTATTATACAATGCAATATCTGGATTGAAAGCAGAGATTAGGGAGTGGAAATCAGAATTTGAATGCACAAGGGTGAGGTGTATACATTTCAAAGGACCATTATACCACCAATTGTATGACAAATCATCACAATGATATTATGACATCACAACTTTATTATGACATCTCATTGGTATTATGTCATCACATGGTGTCATGACATCTCAGTGCTATTATGACTTCATAATGTTATTAGGACATCTGCTATTACATCATCATATGGTACGATATCACAATGGAATTATGTCATAACAATAATAATATAACATAACAATGCAGTTATTACATCACAGTGATATCTTGACATCACATGAATATTATCATATCACAGTGGTATTATGACATCATAATGTCGTTTTCATATCACAATGGTATTATAACATCACATTATGACATTAAAATGTTATAATGACATCACATTGGAATGTCACCTCAGTGCTATTATGACATTACAATAGTATTATGACATGATTGTGGTATGACTTCACAATAGATTTTTGACATTACAGTGATGCCATGACATCACAATGTTATTAGGAGATCACAATGCTATTTTGACAACACAGTGGTGTTAAGTGTTCACAATGCTATTACGACATCAAAATATTATGATATAACAAAGCTACTATGATACCACAATGAGATTATGACTTAAAAAAGTTATTAAGAAATCACAATCGTATGACATCTAAATACTATTATGACATCACAATTTTCTTATTACAGTTTCATTTCCTACCTGACATTGTCACAGAGCTAAACAGGGTTTGTAAAGGTGTGGGATATAAATAAAAAAATGAGCTTAAAGGATTGTTGGTTTTCACAAGAAAAAGTCAGGTATGCTCAGGAACAGAGATACTGTACAGTGAGGAAAATTTGTTTACTCATCTCCATGAAAACCTCAAGATTCTATCAGGTGCTGATTGGCTGAGAGGGAGGATAATGTCATAAAACAGGAGAAAGCCAGTCAGAGTTTCAAGAGGCAGTTATTAAAAGGGCCAAGTGGACAGACTGCTTGAGAGAAAGTCTGAGAAGTCATACATGCCTCAAATCTAGTCAGGTGAAAGCACACAAACCAGAGAGGTCTGTTATTGTGTCCAAGACTCTTAGTCAAGGAAAATGATCACATATTTGTTTGAAGTGTTCATTATTAAAGTCAGGTGGCCTTGATATGTGACTTTCACATTTTCACAGATTTCATTATTATTTGAAATCCTCAGATGTGTCCTCAGTCAGTGAATTACTTACTGTGAAAATTCTCCGAGGCAAATATTTAAACAAAACAAACAAACAAAAAAAAACCAACCAAACAAACAAAAAAAAACGTTTAATTGGGACCTTGCCTATTTTTTTTACAGAGACAATCCAGGATGTCACATCATCCAGCAGCAGACATCTTGTTATAGTCCTTCAGCAGAACACAGAGCTTTTCATACTAAACCAAAAGCAGCAGACAGAGAGAGGGACACTGAGAGACAGAGAGAGAAAGTGCCAGGGAGACATATTCAGAAATAGAAAAACCAAGACGCATAGAAACAAAGAGAAATAATAAACATAAAAAGACTATGAGACAGAGACTCGATTCTGTAAGGTCACTTACATTGACATATCAGATGCAAAGCACAACCGAATACAATATATCTCCAATAGGAATAATATTATTGAACAAGGCCATACCTCCCAACCCTTCCCAGACATTTCTTTATCAGGGACTCCAGACATGAGCCTCAAGAGGACAATGCTATTCAAATAAACAGGAAGTGGAAGAAGATGGAGGGATTTCTAGGCTAAAAGAATATTGTTATCCTGAAAGTTTGTGATTCAATACAATGATTTATGTCCCAGCAACTTACAAAGACTAAAGAAAAGGGCTGACAATCTCCTTATGGAAAAAAATGTGGAATATTTCTATAACAAAGTATTTTTCAGCTAAGAAAATGAAATCATGATATTTTCAGGCAAATGGATGGAAGCAGGAAAAATTTTCCTGGTTGAAGTAACTAAAAGGCAGAAAGACAAATATGGTATGTACTTACTTATTATGAGGTCTCCTAATAGTGGAGTATTAAGTTCCAATAAGGTGTCATCACCAAACCAGGCTTCCACTAGGTGGATGGGATGGAAGTTATTTAAGTTGTTAGGCCTGGCATCCTATTAAATTGTTAAGCAACAGAAGATGTTGTTATTAAAATATGTTATTCTCTGCCCTCAACTGATATGTTACTGCCATGTTATTACAACCACAAAGATGTTTCCTTCTGCACCAAATGGGATCGCAAACAGAGACCAACAGTCTAACATTGTGCAGAGAGAGACCTTAAAATATCCAGCTGTAAATGGGATTTCTCTATGAATTCTACCTTCCCTCAGTTCTCTGCTAAGCATGCAGGAGAGGAGGCAAGAAGAGTGTCATAAATACAGGTGATTGAGCACACTAGAAGAACAATTTCCTGAGAATCAGGATGCAGAGGAAGATGATGCAGCCAGACTTGATGAGACCTAATAACCTAGGGTCAGATAGAAGGTTGAGGACCTCCCCTATTAGGGCACTAGAAAAAGGATATATGGATAGAAGAATGAGGGTGGGTGGGACTGGAAGGAGAATAGGGAGTGGGCAGCAATGGTGATACAAAGTGAATAATTCGTAATAAATAAAAGTATAAAAAAATCTGTGATCAAGGTGATGAAGTGTAGAGCTCTTAAGGACTGATGACTTCTTGGTGCCAGTGTGCAGCAAGGATCAACTCAGTTTACCTTAAGGGACTTGGCATTGAGACTCTGATCATTTTCCAATGAGTAGATGAACAACACTTACTTCAATTGATGTATTTTAAAGAAAAAAAAAATAGTGTGACACATAAAAATTTGAACCTGAGAGCAATGGAAAAGTATTGTAATCTATGTAATTTGAAATTCTGACATAAGCAATAAAATAATGTTGACTTTTACAATGACTTTTAACATGGATAAATGATTCTTCTAAGGACTGCAGAGTATGACTTTGTAAGGCATTCTTTCCAGGAACTCATTGTTTAGCAAATAATTCTTGCCCAACTATGTTAGACCCAATGAGCTCAGGTAAACCTCTAAGCAAGCAGTCCTGGCACTAAAACTACGTACAGAGGGTTTGTCTGGAAGATCACAGCAGGTACCATAGCTGCTCTTGAATCCTAAGTATATAACACTGACCCATTTCTCTGCCCTGATGGGCCTATTTTAACAGTAAACCTCAAGATCAGGAAACTTTCTCACTGATCACTGAGTAGGATACAGCTTGACATCCAGCCAGGTCAGCCAAGGCAAGCCTACTCATAGAGGGTTGCCAACAGTAGTGTGGAATAGTACCAGCCCTTCCAATTTCCTTTTCAGACACTTATCTTCTCTCTTTCACCCAAGCCAATCCCAGGAATTACTCTTATTTCAGGAAAAGTGTCCCATATTTCTTTCAAGTGGTCATTAATAAATTCATTGACATTCACATTATCACAGATTCCATTATTATTTGTTAAATGCACAGATATTTCCTCTGTCAGTGATTTACCTAATGATAAATTGCTCCCTGACTAAGGCAAATCTTGAACAAAAAGTGTTTAACTAGAACCTTGCTTATATTTTTACAGGGAACATTAGGATACCATGTCAGCAAGCAGTCATCTAGTTATAGTCTTTCAGCAGAACTGAGTGCTTTTCATACTGACTCACAAGCAGCAGGCAGAGAGAAGGAGACAAAGAGAGCAAGAGAGCAAAAGAGCTAGAGAAACACATTCAGGAATATTGAACCAAACCGATAGAAACAAAGATATAAAGTGACAGAGACCTAGATACAGAGACTCCCTTCTGTATGGTCACTTTCATTGGCATATCAATCTCAAAGCACACCCTCCTATAATAAAATTCCAAATGGAAATATATTATCTAACAAGGCCATATCTCCTATCCCTTCTCAGGCATTTCCTCACCAGGACTCAAAATGTAAATAGATGAGCTTTAAGGAGACATTACAATTCAAATCACCACGAAGTGAAAGAAGATGGAGGGAATTCTATGCTAAAAGAATATAGTTATACTGAATGTTTGTCAGTCAATACAATGATTAAAGTCCCAGCAACTTCCAAGTACTAAAGAACAGGCCTCACAATCTACTTAGGGTAAATGTGAAATATTTCTATAACAGAGTATTATTCAGCTAAGAAAATGACATCATGATACTTTCAGGCAAATGGATAGAACCAGAAAAAATGATTCTGTATGAAGTAACTAAAATGCAGACAGATAAATATGGTATGTATTCACTTCTTAGGAGGTCTCCTAATAGTGGGAAATAAAGCTCCAATATGCCATCTACTGTGAACAAACCAGTAGGGAGATTGGATGGCAGTAAACTAATTGGCTGAGAGAGAGAATGATATCATGAAATAGGCGAAAGCCAGTAAGAGTTTCAGGAACCAATTATTAAAAGGTCCAAGTGGACAACTTGATTGAGAAAAAGGTTCAGAAGTCCTACATCAGGGCAGCTGAGAGCACACAACCCAGAGATGACAGTTCCTGTGCCCAAGACTCTTAGTTCAGCAAAAGTATCACATATTTCTTTCAAGTGGTCATTAATAAAGTCACTTGTCCTGGGCATGTGACATTCACATTATCACCTATTCCACTATTATTTGTTAAATGCACAGATATTTCCTCAGTCAGTGATTTACTTAATGATAATTTGTTCCCTGACCAAGGAAATCTTTGAATAAAAAGCATTTAATTGGGACCTTGTTTATATTTTTACAGAGACCATCCAGGATGTCACATCAGTAAGTAGTCCTCTTGTTGTAGTCCTTCAGCAGAACTGAGAGCTTTTTTAAACCACAAGCAGCAATAGAAACATCTAGAGAGACAGATTTAGAAATAGAGAGACTGAGACTAACAGAAACAAAGATTAAAGTGACGGAGAAGAAGAAACAGAGAATCCATTGTGTCTGGCCACTTTCATTGGCATAAACACCCCAAAGCACAACATCCTATAATATAACTCCAAAAGGAATTATGTTATCTAACAAGGCCATTTCTCCTAACCCTTCTCAGACATTTCCTCATTGGTGACTCAACATGTAAAAAGATGAGCTTCAGGGGGACGTTGCAATTCAAATCACCAGGAAGTAGAAGAAAATGGAGGGAATTCTAGGCTATAAGAATATAGTTATCCTGATAGTTTGTCATTCAATACAATGATTAAAGTCCCTGCAAATTTCAAGATCTAAAGAAGAGGACTGACAATCTCCTTTGGGGAAAATGTGGAATATTTTCATAATGGAGTATTTTTCAGCTAATAAAATGACATCATGATATTTTTCAGCTAAATAGATTGAACCAGGAAAAATCTTTCTGGGTGAAGTGACTAAAATGCAGAAAGATAAATATGGTATGTATTCACTTATTAGGAGGTCTCCTACTAGTAGGGGATAAAGTTCCAATAGACCATCTATTGTGACCAAACCATTCTTCCACTAGGGGTATAAGGTGGCAGCTAATTGAATTGTGAGGCAGGGCATCCTACGGAAATTTTCAAGCATCCCAGGCTGTTGTAAGTAAAATGTGCTGCTCTTTGTACTCAACTGATAGATCAGTGCCATGTTCTTGCATCCACAGAGATGCTTCCTCCTACAATAAATGGAATTGCATAGAGACCCCGAATCTGATATTATGCAGAGAGAGACCTTAAATCACCAAACTCTAAAAGAGATTACCCTATGAAATTCTACCTTCCCTCAGAGCTCTGGAAAGCCTGCAGGAGAGAAGGCAGGAAAAGTGTCATAGGTAGAGGGTATTGTGGACAGAAGGAGAACAATGCCCTGAGAATCAGACCACAGAGTTAGATGATGCAGCCAGCCTTGATGAGTCCTGATGAGGTAGGTTCAAACAGAAGGAGAAGGTTCTATGTGGACCGGCCCAGCCAGGGTCCCAGAACTGCGGGGAATCAGAAGTTCAGATATCAGGTTAGACACAGGTAGGCAGATTGACAGGCAGATGTGCACACCATATATATGAATCTGCTGTGATTTACTGAAGTCAAACTAACACTTGTATGGTGATTACATAAAGAAGCACCTTGAAGTTGGCATACTACACAGAACATTCAGACTTTTACCAACAATACAAAGTTTACATTTTAACTGAAAGGGCAACCTGATATAAAGCAGTGTCTACAAAAAATCTTGACCTAAAAGCTTTTAATCAAAGCAAATACAAAAGTTTAAACTGGCGCCTATTTATGCATTTCTACTGCTGCTAATCAGTGAGGAAAAGGCCAGGGACTGTCATTGCCCTTTGAGCCAAGTTGGCTAAGGATTTACAACCCTCCCTAGAAATAAGCACTTAGGGGAATTTCTCCTGTTTGTCTTGTTAAGGATTTACAATCTTCCTTTACAGATAGGATGCTTGAGATAAAATTCATAGTATAATATAAAACCTGACCTCCTATGTTTGCCTATCTTCTTTCTGCCTCTTCATAAACACCTGTGTTTGGTAATGGTGTTATAGTAGTTTTTCTGCAGTAGGAATATCCAAAGCATTTATCCTGAGAGATCCTGATTAAATATTTCATTTAGAAAAACCTAAAACTCTTGCCCTTTTATTACCTACAATGTTTGTTTTTTCCACAAGCAATTTCTGATGCTGAATCTGATTTATTACCTCTCCTAAAATTTTATTTTCCTTCCACTCTTAAAGACACAAAACACCAAGTAACCCTAGACCCTGCCAGCCTATTATATCAATAAGAATGTGAAGGTACATTTAGTGAATATGCCAGTAACTGCTCAGTTCAAAATCACAACCTAGTAAATTTCAGATCCAAGACCACAATAGGAGACCACCTTATCATTTGGTACATTCCCCTTAATCCCATATCACTTTGAAGCTTCCTTACCTAAGAATAAGTGCAATTAAATTAACCTTAAAGTTCATTTCCTACCTGACATTGTCACAGAGTTAAACAGCAGTAAAGGTGTGATATATAGATAATGGAATGAGATAAAGTCTTGTTGAGTTTCACAAGAAAAAGTCACTTCACATTACCACATATTCCATAAGATAATGGACAATAAGGAAATTTTGTTTACTCATTTCCATGGATACTTCAAGATTCTCTCAAGTGCTGATTGGCTGAGAGGGAGAATGATGTCTGCAACATGTGAAAGCTGTTAAGAGTTTCAGAAGCCACTTATTAAAGGGCCAAGTGGACAGCATGATGGAGAGAAAGCCTGAGTAGCCCTACATGCACAGCTGAAAGCACACAACCGAGAGATGACATTTTCAGTGTCCAAGACTCTTAGTTCAGGAAAAGTGTCCCATATTTCTTTCAAGTGGTCAATAAAGTTATGTGTCCTTGACCTATGACTTCACATTACCACATATTCCATTGCTTTTTGTTAAATGCACAGATATATCCTCAGTCAGTGAATTTCTTACTGTTAAAATGCTCCCTGAACAAGGCAAATCTTTGAAGAGAAAGCATTTAATTGGGGCTGTGCTTATATTTTGACAGAGATCATCCATGTTGTCATGTAATCAAGCAGTCATATTGCTGTACTCCTTTAGCAGAAATGAGAGCTTTTTATACAGAACCACAAATGGCCGGTAGAGAGAGGGAGACAGAGAGAAAGAGCCAGAGATACAGACTGAGAAATAGAGAGATCATGACTGACAAAAACTAATATACAAAGTGACAGAGACCGAGAAACAGAGACTCAATTATGTGTGGTCACTATCATTGGCTTATCAACCTCAAAACACACATTCCTCTAATGTAACTCCAATAGGAATCATATAATCTAACAAGGCCATAACTTCTAACACCACCCAGACATTTCCTCATTGGGGCTCCACATGTAATTAGAGAGCTTCAAGGGACATTGAAATTCAGGAAGGAGAAGATGGAGGGATTTCTAGGCTAAAAGAACATAGTTATCCTGATATTTTGTCATTCAATACAATGTTTGCAGACCCAATTACTTCCAAGGACTGACAATCTACTGTGCAGAAAATCTGAAATATTTCCATAATGAAGTATTATTCAGCTAAGAAAATTACATCATGATATTTTCAGGTAAGTGCATGGAACAAGGAGACATCATCCTAAGTGAAATAACTAAAATGCAGAAAGATAAATATTGCAGTTATTCACTTATTAGGAGGTCTGCTAATAGTGGGAGATAAAGTTCCAAAAGGCCATCTGTTGTGATAAAACCAGTGTTCCAAAGGAGGGATTGGGTGGCAGTTAACTGAGTTGTTCAGCCAGAGCACCTTAAACAAATTTTAAGCAACCGAAGCTCTTATTATTAAAATATATTTTTCTCTGACCTCAACTGATAGATCAGTACCATATTCTTGGATCCAAAGAGATGCTTCCTTCTGCATAAAATGGGATTTCATACAGAAACCCACAGTCCAATATTATGAAGATAGAACAACCTTAAAACACCCAGCTTTAAATGGGATTTCTTTATGGAATTCTTCCTCCCCACAAAACTCTGGGAAACCAGCAAGAGAGGAAGTAGGAAGAATGTTATAAGTAGAGGAAATTGAAGACAGAAGGAGAACAATGCGCTAAGAATCAGGCCACAAAGGAAGATGATTCACCCAGCTTTGGAGAAGCCTGATAATCTAGGGTCTGATAGGAAGGGTAGGAAAACCTCCCCTATCAGGAAATTAGAGAAAGGGCATAGGGATGGAAGTAGGAGGGTGGGTGGAGGAGGGTTCCCCTTTCTTCACAACCCCTCCAGCATATGTTGTCAACTGAGTTTTTCATCTTGGTCATTCTAATGGGTGTAAGATGAAATCTCAGGGTCCTTTTGATTTGCATTTCCCTAATGGCTAATGAGGTTGAGCATTTCTTTAAGTGTTTCTCTGCCATTCGGTATTTATCTACAGAAAATTCTCTGTTTAGCTCTGTTCCCCATTTTTTAATTAGATTACTTGATTTCCTGCTTTTCAGCTTCTTTAGTTATTTATATATACTGGATATTAGTCCTTTATCAGATAGACAGTTAGTGAAGATTCTTTCCCAATCTGTAGGCAGTCGTTTTGTTTTGATGGCAGTGTCCTTTGCTTTACCGAAGCTTTTCAGCTTCATGAAGTCCCATGCATTGATTGTTCTTCTTAGAGCCTCTGCTTTTGGTGTTCTGTTCAGTAAGTTGTCGCCTGGGCCAATGAGTTCAAGGATATTCCCCACATTTTTTTTCTAACTGACTTAATGTGTCTGGTTTTGTATTGATGTCTTTGATCCACTTGGACTTTAGTTTTGTGCAGGGTGATAAGTATGGATACATTTTAATTTTTCTACATGTAGACATCCATTTGCACATATTGCTTCCTGAAGACCCGGCCATACCACTCCTAGGCATATATCCAAAAGAGGCTCAACTACACAATAAGGACATTTGCTTAACTATGTTTGTAGCAGCTTTATTTGTCATAGCCAAATATGACAAAGCTGGAAACAGCCCAGATGCCCAACTGAAGAATGGATGTACAAATTGTGGTACATCTACACAATGGAATATTACTCAGCAATGAAAAATAAAGAAATCATGAAATTTGCAGGTAAATGGTGGGACCTGGAAAGGATCATCCTGAATGAGCTGTCCCAGAAGCAGAAAGATATACACGGTATATACTCACTCATATAGACATAACATAGAATAAACCTACTAAAACCTGTATATCTAAAGAAACTAAGCGAGAGAGGACCCTGACTAAAACGCTCAATCCCCATTCTGAAAGGCAAAGAGTTTGGACATCAGAAGAAGAAGAAAACAGGAAACAACCTAGGAACTTGCCACAAAGGGCCTCCGAAAGTGTCTGCCCTGCAGACTATCAAAGCAGAAGCTGAGACTATGGCCAACAGTTGGGCAGAGTGCATGGAATCTTATGTAAGAAGTGGAAAATAGTCAGAGCTGGAGAGGACGGGAACCACACAAGGAGAGCAACAGAACAAGAAAATTTGAACACAGGGAACTTCCCAGAGACTCATACTCCAACCAAGGACTATTCATAGAGATAACCCAGAACCCCAGCACAGATGTAGCCCAAGGCAGTTCAGAGTCCAATTGGGTTACATAGTAATGTGAAGAGGGACTGCCTCTGACATAATCTGTTTGGCCTGCTCTTTGATCACCTCCTCTTGAAGGGGGAGCAGCCTTACCAGGCCACAGAAGATGACAATGCAGCCACTCCTGTTGTGATCTGATAGACTAAGATCAGAAGGAAGGATAAAAGGACCTCCCCTATCAGTGGACTTTTGGAGGGGCATGCATGCATTAGGCAGAAGGAGGGTGGGATGAGGAGGGGAAGGGGGAGGGGCTTATGGGGGAATACAAAATGAATAAAGTGTAATTAATAGTAAAATAATTAAAAAAGAGGGAGGACTCTTACTAAAATGCTTAATTCCTATCCAGACAAGCAAAGAGGATGGACATCAAAAAAAAAAAAAAAGGAGAAAAGAGGGAACATGTCAAGAGGCTGCCACAGAGGACCTCTGAAAGGCTCTGTCCTGCAGACTATAAATGCAGATGCTGAGACCTATGGGCAACATTTGGGCAGAGTGCAGGGAATCTTATGAAAGAAGTGGAAAACAGTAAAATCTGGAGAGGAAAGGAACTTCACAAGCAGAGCAACAGAACCAAAAAATCTGAGCACAGAAATCTTTACTGTGACTGATAACCTAAGACCCTTGTATAGATGTAGCCCATAGCAGTTCAGTATCTTAGTGGGTTCCATTGTATTAGGAACAGGGACTATCTCTGACATTTATTGATTGACCCACTCTTTACTTACCTCCCCCTAGGGGGAAACAACATTAGGAGGCCACAGCAGAAGACACTGTAGCCACTTCTGATGAGACCTAATTGTCTAGGATCAGAAGGAAAGAAAAGAAGACCTCCCCTATCAGTGGACTTGGGGAGGGGCATGCATGCAGAGAGTGGAGAACAGGAGGGATTGGGAAGGGAGGAGGGAGGGAACCATAGGGGGATACAAACTGAATAAAGTGTACTTAATAAAGAAAAAAAGAATAAAATTAAATCACAATCTCATGACATCTAAATGCTATTATGACAATGACAGGACATCACAATGGTATCATGACATCAAAGTGCTATTATATCTCAATGTTGTTATGACTTCCCAATTTTATTATTATGACATTACAATTTTCTTATAAATTCACATGATTTTGGCATGACATTATTGTTGCATGACATCACAATGGAATTTTGAAATCACAATGATATTGTGATGTCACAATGCTATTATGACATCACAGTGGTATTATGAAATTACCATAATAGCACCAGCCCTTCAGTTCTCCTTTAACACTCACCAATCTTTTACTTTTTAAGACAAACCAGTCCCAGGAATTGACTGGTTCCCTTCTCTTTTCCATGCTCTTAAAGACTCAATAACCCAAGAAACCCTAGACCCTATCAGACTATTATAACAATAAGAATGTGAAGGTATATTTAGTGAGTACATGAGTTAACTGCTCATTTTAAAGTCACATCCTAGGAAATTTCAGATCTAATACCACAGTAGGAGACCACCTTGTCATTAGGTACATTCCCCTTAATCCCACATCACTTTGAAGCTTCCCTACTTAGGAAGCTGACCAATTAAATAAAAATTAAAGTTACCTTTCCTACCTGACACTGTCAAAGAGATAAACAGGAGTAAAGGTTTGGGATCTGGATAAAGAGATTAGGTAAAGGATTGTTGGTTTTCATAAAGAAAGTCAGGTATGTACAGGATCAGAGATACTGGAAAGTGAAGAAAGTTTGCTTACTCATCTCCATGAACACATCACGATTCTCACAGGTGCTGATTGGCTAAGAGGGTGGATAATGTCATGAAACACGTGAAAGCCAGTAAGAGTTTCAAGAGGCAGTTATTAAAAGGGCCAAGGACAGACTGCTTGAGAGAAAGGCTGAGAAGTCCTATATGTCTCAAATTTGATCAGCTGAAACCATACAACAGAGAGATGTATTTTCTTGTGTCTAGGACTCGTAGTTAAGGAAAATGATCACATATTTCTTTGAACTGTTCATTAATAAAGTCAGGTGGTCTTGATATGTGACTTTCACATTTTCACTGATTTCATTATTATTTGTTAAATGCACAGATATGTCCTCAGTCAGTAAATTACCTACTGTGAAAATGCTCCTTGACATAGGCAAATATTTAAACAAAAACCATTTAATTGGGAGGTTGCTTATATTTTTACAAAGACAATCCAGGATGTCACATCAGCCAGCAGACATCTTGTTGTAGTCCTTCAGCAGAACTGAGTGCTTTCCATACTAAATCGAAAGCAGCAGGCATAGAGAGGGACAATGAGAGAGACAGAAAGAAAAATTTCTAGGGAGACATATTCAGAAATAGAAAGACCAACACAGATAGAAACAAAGATATAAGGTGAAAAAGACCAAGAGACAGAGATTAGGTTCTGTAATGTCACTTTCATTGACATATCAGACTCAAAGCACATCCTACTACAATATAATTTCAATATTATTGAAAAGGCCATACCTCCCAGACTTTTTCTTACAAGGGACTCCACATGTAAATGCATGAGCTTTAAGAGGAGAATACAATTCAAATCACCAGGAAGTAGAAGATGATGGAGAGATTTCTAGTCTAAAGGAACATGGTTATTTTTAAAGTTTGTCTTTCAATAGAATGATAAAAGTCCCAGAAAATTCCAAGGACTAAAAGAACAGGACTGACAATCTCATTTGGGGAAAATGTGGAATATTTCCATAAGGGAGTATTATTCAGCTAAGAAAATGACATCATGATATTTTCAGGTAAATGAATGGAACCAGAAAAAAAAAAACATTCTTAATGAAGTAACTAAGCTACGGACAGAAAATTATAATGTGTATTCACTTATTAGGTGGTCTCGTAATAGTGGGTGACAAAGCACCAATAGGCCATGTATTGTGACCAAACCAGTGTAGTACTAAAGGGAATGAGTGGCAGTTAATTGAGGTGTTGTGCCAGGGCATCCTAAGTAAATTCAAGTGACCCATGTTATTTTCATCAAAATATGCTGCTCTCTGCCCTTCACTGGTAGATCAGTGCCATGATCTTGTATCCAGAGAGATGCTTCTTTCTGCATCAAATGGGATTGCACATAGAGACTCACTGTCCAATATTAGTCAGAGAGAGACCTTAAAAGACCTGGCTCTAAATGGGATTTCTCTGTGAAAGTCTACCTCCCCTCAGAGCTTTGGGAAATCTGCAGGAGAAGAGACAAGAAGAGTGTAATAAGTAGAGGGAATTGAGGACACAAGGAGAAAAATGCCCTGAGTATCAGGCCACAGAGGAAAATGATGCAGCCAGCCTTGATGAGACCTGATAAGCTAGGATCAGATTGAAGGTGGTGGAGGTGCAAGCAGTAATCTTGTTGTAGTACTTCAGGAGAACTTACTGCTTTTCATATTGTACCACAAGTGGCAGGAAGAGGGAGGTAGACAGAGAGAAAAAGAGTGAAAGAGAGAGACAGACAGAAAGACAGAGTTAGAAAGACAGATTCATATAGACAGAGACCGAGACCGACATAAACAAATATATAAAGTGACAGGGACTGAGAGACAGAGACGCAATTCTGTCTTGTCACTTTCATTGGCATATCAACCTCTCATATTATAACTGTAACAGGAATTATATTATCTAAAAAAGATCATATCTCCGAACACTTCCCAGATATTTACTCACCTGAGACTCCACATGTAAATAGATGGGCATTAACGGGACATTACCATTAAAATCACCAGGAATGGGAAGAAGATGGAGGAACTTCTAGGCTAAAAGAATATAGTTATCCTGATACTTTTCAATACTCATTCAGTACAATGATTAAAGTCTCAGCAACTTCCAAGGACTAAAGATAAGTTCTGACAGTCTCTGTTGTGGAAAATGTGGAATATTTCCATAAGGGAGTGTTATTCAGCTAAGAAAATGACATCATGATATTTTCAGGCAAATGAATGGAACCGGGAGAAATCATCCTGAATGAAGTAACTAAAATACAGAAAGACAATTATGGTATGTATTCACTTAGGAGGTCTCCTAATAGTGGGAGTAAAGATCCATTAGGCCATGTATTATAACCAAACCAGTCTTCCACTAGATCGACTGGGAGGCAGTTAATTGAGTCCCTGGGCCAGGCAATCCTACAGAAGTTTTCAAGCAACCCAGGCTGTTTTAAAATATGTTGCCCTACTCCCTCAAATGATAGATCAGTGTCATGATCTTGTATCCACAGAGGCGCTTACTTCTGTATCAAATGGGATTGCATACAGAGACCCACAATCTGATATTATGCAGAGAGAGACCTTTAAACACCCAACTCTAAATGTGATTTCCCTTTTAAATTCTCCATCCCCTAAGAGCTCTGGGAAGCCTGCAGTTAGTAGGCAGGAAGAGTATCATACATAGTGGTAATTGAGGACACAAAGAGAACAATACCCTGAGAATCAGGCTGTGGAGGAAGATGATGTAGCCAATCTTGTTGATACCTAATAAACGAGGGCCAGATTGAAGGTGGAGGAACTCTCCTATCTCTGAACTATAGAGAGGGCATAGGGGTACATGAAAGAGGGTGGGTGAGACTGGAAGGAGAAGAGGGAGTGGGCAGCAGAGTGGATACAAAGTAAACAAGTTTTAATAAATAAATACATAAGAAAAACTGTGAATAAGGTAAAGAAGTTAGAGCCCTTTGGCACTGATGTCTTCTTGTTTGTGGTGCCAAGACTCAGAAAGGTTGATCTCAGTTTTCTTTAAGAGACTTGACACTAAGACTCTGATCATATTCCAAAGACTATATGAAAAACATGTACTAAAATTGATGTATTTTAAAGAAAAAATATTTTAGTATGACACATGGGTAGGAATTTAAACCTGGGAACAATGGAAAAGGAGTGTAATGTATGTCATATAATATTCCCACATAATCATTTAATATGTTGACAATTTTTATAATGACTTTTAAGATGAAGAAAAGTTTCCACTAAAGAAGGGCAGAGTTTGACTTCATAAGGCATGCTGTACAGGTACTCATTATAGAGCAGAGAATCTTAGCCATGAACTAGTGGTTACCCAACTTCCTCAGAACCCATGAGTTCAGGTGGCTCCTCTGAACAAGCAGTCCTGACAGTAACACTACATTTAGAGGGTTTGTATGGAGTACCACAGAAGAAAACACAGCTGCTCTTGTGACTTGGGCATAAAATACAGACACATTTCTCTTTCCCAAAGCCCCAGTTTTAACCTCAGGACCAATAGTTTAGCTCAGTGATAACTCAGTAGGATACACTTGCCAATCTAGCCATGTCAGACAAGGCAACTCTGCTCATAGAGGGTTGAGAACACATGAGTGGAACAGCTCCACCTGTCAAATAGTTTATTGCCGCACAGTTCTTTTACACTCACCAATCTTTCTCACTTTCAAACCAGTCCCATTAATTTCCTGCTTTCCTTCTCTCTTCCTTGCTCTTAAAGACTCAATATCCCAGGCAACAGTAGACACTACCTATTAAATCAACAAGAAAGTGAAGGTGTATTTTATGAGTATGTGAATAAACTCTTCAGTTTAAATTCACAACCTAGGAAAATTCAAATCCAAGACCTCAGAAGGATACTACATTGTCAATCAATACATTCCCCTTATTCCCACATCACTTTGATAGTGATACTTTCCTTTTGATAGTGGACACTTTCCTTTCTTAGGAAGTTATCCAATTAAATAAATATTAAAGTTTCATTTCCTACCTGACATTGTCACAGAGGTAAACAAAAGAAAAGGTGTGGGATCTGGATAAAGGGATGAGATAAAGTCTTGTTGGGTTTCACAAGAAAATATCATATGTGCACAGGATCGGAGATACTGGATATTGAGGAAAGTTTGTTTATCATCTCCTTGGAAACCTCAAGTTTCTCTTAGGCCTGAATCGATAAAAGACAGAATGATGTCATGAAACAGGTTAAAGGCAATAAGTGTTTCAGAAGCCAGGTTATTAAAAGGGCCAAGTGGACACCCTGCTGGAGAGAAAGTCTGAGTACTCCTACATGCATCAATATGGGCAGCTGAAAGCACACAACCCAGAGAAGACAGTTCCCATGTCCAAAATTCTTAGTTCAGGAAAAGTATCACATATTTCTTTCAAGTGGGCATTCGTAAAGTCACATGTGCTTGACATGCGAGGTTCACTATATCACAGATTCCATTATTATTTGTTAAATGCATAGATATGTCCTAATCAGTGAATTACTTAGTGTGATAATGTTCCTTACAAAGGCAAATCTTTGATCAAGAAGTGTTTAAGTATGTCCTTGCTCATATTTTTAGAGAGACCATCCAGGATGTCAAGTTAGCAAGCAGTCATTTTGTTGTAGTCCTTCAGCAGAGCTGAGAGCTTTTCCTACTGAACCATAATTTTCAGTGAGAGAGAGGGAGAATGAGAGAGACAGAGATAGAAGGAGTTAGAGAGAGAAATTCAGAAACAGAGAGACCTAAATTGAAAGAAACAAAGATATAAAATGACAGTGACCCAGAGAAAGAAACTCCATTCTGTCTGGTCATGGCATATAAACCTCAAAGCACAACCTCCTGTAATACAACTACAAAAGGAATAATATGTTTTTAATATTTTTTATTTCCATTTTTATTAATTATACTTTCTTCACTGCGTATCTCCCTATAAACCCCTCACTTCTTCTCTCCCCATCCCACCTTATTTCCACGTTCTTCATGCATGCCCCTCCCTAAGTTCACAAATAGGGTAGAACTTCCTCACCTTACTTCTAATCTTATTTTATCAGATCTCATCAAGAGTGGCTGCATTGTCTTCCTTTGTGGCCTGGTAGGACTGCAAACTCATTGGAGTGTGGTATTCAAAGAGCAGGCCAATCAGTTCATGTCAGAGGCAATCCCTGTTCCATTACTATGGAACCCCCTTGGGCACTGAACTGCCATAGGCTATATCTGTGCAGGGGTTCTTGGTTATCTGCATGCATGGTACTTGGTAGGAATATGAGTCTCAGGAAAATCCCTTGTAATTAGATTTTTTTGTTCTGTTCTTCTCCTTGTAGAACTCCTGTCTGCTCCAGATCTTACTATTTCCCACCTCTTTCATTAGATTCCATGCACTCTGCACAGTTGGACATAAGTCTCAGCATCTACTTTGAGAGTCTGCAGGACAGAGGCCCTCTGTGGCAGGTTTCTAACTTGTTTCTCTTTTCTCCTCCTTCTGATGTCCATCTCTTTGCCTTTCAGGATGGGGATTGAGCATTTTAGCCAGAGTCCTCCCTCTTGATTGGTTTCTTTAGGTGTACAATAGTTTCTTTAGATGTAAAATAGGTTTATCCTATTTTATATGTCTATATGAGTGAGTATAAACCATGTGTGTTGTTCTGTTTCTGGGATAGCTCAATCAGGATAATCTTTTCCAGTTCCCACTATTTACCTGCAAATTTCATGATTTCTTTGCTTAGTACTGCTGTGTAATATTCCAATATGTAGATGTACCAATATTTCTGTATCCATTTTTCACTTTTGGTGAGGGGTAGTCTGGTTTATTTTCAGGTTCTGGCTTTTATAACTAAAGCTGCTACAAACATGGTTGAGAAAATATCTTTATTGTGTACTTGACCCTCTTTTGGATAATGGGTAGGAGTAGTATAGCTGAATCTTGAGGAAGCACTCTTCCTAGCTGTCTGAGAAAGCACGAGATTGATTTCCATAGTGGTTGTACAAGTTTACCTTCCCAGCATGAATGGAGGTGCTTTTCCCTTTGTCTACAATCTCCAGCATGTGTTGTCACTTGGATTGACCTTTTCTATTCTGATGGGTGTAAGGTGAAATCTCTGGATGATTTTGATTTGCATTTTCCTGATGGCTAATGAAATTGAACATTTCTTTAAGTTTTTCTTTGCCATTCGGTATTCCTTTATCATTTTCTGTTTAACTCTGTTCCCAATTTTTTAATTGGATTATTTTATTTGATGCATTTCAACTTCTTTAGTTATATATATATATGATATTAGCCCTCTGTCACATAGAGGATTGGTGAAGATTTTTTTTTCTCAATGCATAGGCATTCATTTTGTTAGATGACAGTGTCCTTTCCTTTCCAGAAGCTTTTCAGTTTCATGAAGTCCCATGTATTGATTGTTGCTCTTAGAGCCTGTGCTATTGATGTTCTGTTCAAGTGCTTGTCTCCTGGGCCAATGAGTTCAAAGCTCTTCCCCAAGTTTCCTTTTATCTGATTCAATGTGTCGGGTTTTATTTTAAGGTCTTTGATCCAAATGGACGTTAGTTTTGTGCAGGCTGATAAGCATGGAACTATTTGCTTTTTTCTACATGTAGACATCCAGTTAGACCAGCAAAATTTGTTGAAGATGTGATCTTTTTTCCATCGTATGGTTTTGGCATCTTTGTCAAAGATCAGGTGTCCATAAGTGTGTGGGTTTATTTCTGGGTCTTCTATTTGGTTCCATTGATCCACCATTCTGTTTCTGTGCCAGTACAATGCAGTTTTTTATTACTGTTGCTCTGTAATACCCGTTAGGGACGGAGATACCTCCAGGAGATTATTGTGGAGGAATTTTTTTTTCACCAATTCTGGGTTTCTTCTTTTTCCATATGAAGTTGAAAATTTTTCTTTCAAGGTCTGGAAAAATTGTGTTGGTAATTTGTTGGGAATTGCATTGAATCTTTAGATTGCTTTTGGTAAGGTGCCATTTTTACAATGTTAATTCTCCCAAGCCATGAGCATAGGAGATCTTTCCATCTTCTAATATTTTCTTCAAATTCTTTCTTCAGAGATTTGAATTTTTTTTTCATACAAGTCTTTGACTTTCTTGCTTAGAGTCACACCAAGGTACTTTATGCCTTTGACCAAATAGGAGAGCACATCAAAGATATAATCCACTATGACCAATTAGGCTACATCCCAGATAAGCAAGGGTGGTTCAATATATGAAAATCCATCAATATGATCCACCATATTAAAAAAATGTTAATTTCCTTAGAATCAGAAAAAAAACATTTTTTTCAAAATCCAACAACAATTCATGTTTAAAGTAGTGGAGAAATTAGGGATATATCTAAATATAGTAACACCAATATACAGTAAGCCTATAGCCAACATCAAATTAAAAAGAGAGCAACTTAAAGCAATCACACTCAAATCAGGGACAAGGCAAGGTTCCCCACTCTCTCCATATCTCTTCAACATAGTTCTGGAAGTTCTTGCTAGAGCAGTAATACAATTGCAGGAAATCACGGTGATACAAATTGGAAAGGGAGAAGTCAAAACATCACTGTTTGCAGATGACATGATACCTGAGTGATCCCAAAAATTCCACCAGGAAACTCCAACAGCTGATAAAAACCTTCTCCAGAGTGCATGAATACAAATTTAACTCAAAAAAAAAGTAGCTGCCCGCTTGTATACAAATGACCAAAGGGCTGAGAAAGAAATTATGGAATCAAAAGAAATTATATTATCTAACAAGGCCATACCTTCTCCTAACCCTAAACAGACATTTCCTCACTAGTACACCAAATGTGAAATTGATGGTGTTTCAGGGGCTATTTTAATTCAAATCACCAGCAAGTAGAAGATGATGAAGGAAATTCTAGGCAAAAGAACATAGTTATCCTGAAAATTTGTCCTTCAATACAATGATTAAAGTCCCAGCAACTTCCAAAGTGTAAAGAACAGGGCTGACAATTTCCTTCAGAAAAAAATGTGGAATATTTCTATTACAAAGTACTATTCAGCTAAGAAATTGACATCATTATGTTTTCAAGCAAATGGATGGAACCAGGAAAAATTATCCTGGATGAAGTAACTAAAATTAAGAAAGACAAATATGGCTGACTTACTATGATATCTCCTAATAGCGGGGGATTAAGTTCCAATAAGGAATCAATTCTTACCAAACCAGTCTTCCACTAGGGGGATTAGATGGCAGTTATTTGAGTTGTTGGGCCAGGGCATCCTATGGAAATTGTAAAGCTACACAGGCTGTTGTTACTAAAATATGTTGCTCTCTGCCCTCAAATGATAGATCAGTGCCATGTTCTCAGATCCACAAAGTTGCTTCCTTCTGCATCAAATGGGATTGCATACAGAGACCCACAGTCCAATATTATGCAGAGAGAGACCTTGAAACACCCAGTTCTCCATGGGATTTTCCTCTGAATGCTGCCTTCCCTCAGTTCTCTGCTAGCATGCAGAAGAGGAAGCAGGAAGATTGTCATAAATACAGGTAACTGAGCCCACAAGAGGAACAATGCCCTGAGAATCAGGACACAGAGGAAAATGATGCAGCCATCCTTGATGAGACCTCATAATGTAGGGTCAAACAGAAGGGTGAGGATGACCTCCCCTATTAGGAAACTAGAAAAAGGGCGTATGAATAGAAGAAGGGGGGTGGGACTGGAAGGAGAAGAGAGAGTGGACAGCAGTGGAGATACAAAGTGAAAAATACATAATAAATAAATGCATAAAAAATCTGTAATCAAGGTGATAAGTATAGAGCTCTTCAGGACTGATGACTTCTTGGGGGAGGTGCCAATATGCAACAAGGATGAACTTAGTTTTTCTTAAGTGACTTGGCACTGAGACTCTGATCATGTTCCAATGAGTACATGAACAACACTTACTTCAATTAATGCATTTTAAAGAAAAAGAAAATTAGTGTGACAGATAGGAATTTGAACCTGGGTGCAATGGAAAAGTAGTGTGATGTATGTAATATGAAATTCCTACATAATTAATAAAATAATGTTGAAAATGTTTACAATGATTTTTAACATAGAGATAGGATTCCACTAGGGAGGGCAGAGTTTGACTTTGTAAGGCATTCTTCCAGGAACTTATTGTGTAGCAGAGAATCTTTGCCATGAACTAGTGGTTACCTAGCTATGTGAGACCCAATGAGCTCACGTACACCTCTAAGCAAGCAGTCCTGGCACTAAAACTCCCTATAGAGGGTTTGTCTGGAAGACCACAGCAGGTAACACAGCTGCTTTTGTATCCTAGGTATATAACACTGACACATTTCTCTGTCCTGATGGCCCAGTTTTAACAGTAAACTCCAAGATCAGGAAACTTGCTCAGTGATCACTGAGTAGGATACAGCTTTCCATTCAGCCAGTTCAGCCAAGGCAAGCCTGCTCATAGAGGGTTGGCAACACTAGTGTGGAAAAGCATCAGCTGACAAGTAGTTTATTGCCCCTCAGTCTTCTTTTCAGACACTGATCTTTTTCTCTTTCAGCCAAACCAATCCCAGGAAATATCTATTTCCCTTCTGTTTCCCTGCTCTTAAAGATTCAGTACCCTAGGGACCCTAGACCCTGTCAGCCTACAATATGAGTAAGAATGGGAAGGTCCATTAAGTGAAAATGCCGGTAACTATTCAGTTCAAATTCACAACCTAGGAAATTTCAGATTGTCATTAGGTACATTCCACTTAATCTCACATCACTTTGAGGCTTGCCTACTTAGGAATATATCCAATTAAATAAACATTAAAGTTGCATTTCTTACCTTACATTGTCATAGCAGTAAACAGGAGTAAAGGTGGGGAATCTGGATAAAGGGATAAGATAAAGGCTTGTTGAGTTTCACAAGAAAAAGTCATGTGTGCACAGGATCAGAGATACTGGATATTGAGGAAAGTTTGTTTACTCATCACCATGGAAAAATCAAGATTCTCTTGGGTGCTAATTATCTAAGAGTGGGAATGATATCATGAAACAGGTGAAAGCCAGTAAGAGTTTCAGGAGCCAGTTATTAAAATTGCCAAGTGGACACCCTGCTTGAGAGAAAGGCTGAGCAGCCCTACATGCCTCAATCTGGGCAGCTGAGAGCACACAACCCAGAGATGACATTTCCTGTGTCCAAGACTCTTCAGGAAAAGTGTCATATATTTCTTTCAAGTGGTCATTAATAAAAGTCATGTGTCCTTGACATATGACTTTCAGATGTTCACAGATTCCATTCTTATTTGTTAAATGTACAGATACATCCTCAGTCAATGAATTACTTACTGTTGAAATGCTCCCTGACCAAAGCAAATCTTTGAACAAAAAGCATTTAATTAGAACCTTGCTTATATTTTTATAGAGACCATCCAAAATATCATGTCAGCAAGCAGTTATCTTGTGGTAGGTCTTCAGAAGAACTGAGAGCTTTTCAACTGAACCACAAGTTGCTGGCAGAGAGGGGGACACAGAGACAGAAAGAGATAGAAAACAGATTCAGAAATAGAAAGACTGAGACCTAAAGAAACAAAGATATAAAGTGACAGAGACCAAGAGACAGAGACTCATCTATCTGGTCACTTTCACTGTCATATCAACTTCAAAGCACACCACCTACAATATAAATCCAAAAGGAAGTATATTATGTAACAAGACCTTACCTCCTAATCCTTTCCAGACATTTCCTTACTGGAGCATAATCATGGAAATATATATGCTTCAAGGTGAAATTGAAATTCAAGTCATCAGGAAGAGGAAGTAGATGGAGGGCCTTTAGGTTAAAAGATCATAGTTATTCTGAACATTTTTCATTCAATACAATGATTACAGTACCAACAATTTCCAAAGACTAAAGAATAGGACTGACAATCTCCTTTGGGCGAAATGTGGAATAATTCCAAAATGGAGTATTTTCAATTAAGAAAATGACATCATGATAGTTTCAGGAAAATGGATGGAACCAGGAGAAAATCATCCGGGTGAAGTAACTAAAATGCCATCAGACAAATATGGTATGTATTCACTTATTAAGAAGATTCCTAATAGTGAGGGATAAAGTTCCAATAGGCAGCAATTGTGACCAAACCAGTCTTCAACTAGGGGAAAGGGATGGCTGTTAATTAGGTTGTTGGGCCATGGCATCCAACAGAAATTTTCAAGGAACCAAGGCTACTGATATTAAAATATGTTGCTTTCTTCCCTCAACTGACAGATCAGTGCCGTGTTCATGGATCTACAGAGATGCTTCTTTCTGCATCAAATGAGATTGCATACAGAGACCCACAGTCTGATATTATGCAGAGAGAGACCTTAAAACAGAAAGCTCTAAGTGGAATGTTCCTATGGAATTCTCCCTCCTCTCAGAGTTCTGGGAAGCCTGTAAGAGAAGAGACTTAGAGTGTCATAAGTAGAGGCAATATAGGACACAAGGAGAACAATGCCCTGAGAATCAGGCCACAGAAGAGGATGATGAAGCCAGACTTGATAAGACCTGACAAGCTACATTCAGGTAGAAGCATGGGGATGGCTTCCCCTATCAGGGAACTAGAGAAAGGGCATGGGGTAAATGAATGAGGCTGGGAGAGGGACTGGAAGGAGAAGGGGAGTGGACAGCAGAGAGGATATAAAATGAACAAATCATAATAAATAAATATATAAGAAAAACTGTGAACAAGGTGATGAAGTATAGAGCTCTTCATGAATGATGGCTTCTTCATTGGGGTGGTACCATGGTACAACAAGAATAAACTCGGTTTTCTTTAAGGGACATCACACTGAGACTCTGATCATGTTCCAGTGAATAGATGAATAACATATACTTCAATTGAAGTATTTCAAAGAAAAATAATTAGTTTGATATATTGGTAGAAATTTGAACCTGGGAGCAATGGAAAAGGAGTGTAATGTATATTACATGGAATTCCCACATAATGAAAAAAATATGTTGACAATTTTTACACTGTTTACAATTTTTAACATGGAGAAAAGATTCTGCTAATGGAGTGCAGAATTTGACTTTGTAAGACATGCTTTTCAGGAATCATTATGTATCAGAGAATCCCAGACATAAACTAGTGTTTATCTAGCTACCTCAGACCACATGAGCTCAGGTGGCACTTCTGAACAAGCAGTTCTTCACTAACCCTACCTTTAGAGGGTTTGTCTAGAGGACCACAGCAAGTAACACAGCTGCTCTTGTGTCCTAGGCATATAACACTGAACCATTTCTATGTCCTGAAGGACCAGTTTGAAATGAAAGCCCCAGTACCAGGACAGTTCCTCACTGACCACTGAGTAGGACACAGCTGCTGATCCAGCCAGGATATCCAAGGCAACCCTGCTCATAGCCAGTTGGCAAAACTAGTGTGGAAAATCACCAGGTGTCAAAGTGTTTATTGCCCCTCAGTTCTCCTTTTATACTCACCCTTCTTTCTCTGTTTCACCCAAAAGAGTCCCAGGAATTGTCTGGTTTCTTTCTCTTTTCTCTGTTCTTAAAGACTCAATATACCGAGTAACCCTAGACTGTGCCATCCTATTATATTAATAAGCATGTGAAGGTATATTTATTGAGTATAGGAGTAACTGCTCAGTTATAAGTCAAAACGTAGGAAATTTCAGATCCAATACCACAGTTGGATACTACCTTGTCATTTGGTACATTCCTCTTAATTTCATATCACTTTGAGACTTACCTACTTAGGAAGATGTCCAATTAAATTAACACAAAACTTAATTTCCTACCTGACATTTTCACACAGGTAAATGGGAGTAAAAGTTGTGGGATCTGGATAAAGGGATGAGATAAAGGATTGTTGAGTTTCACAAGAAAAAGTCATATGTGCACAGGATCAGAGAAACTGTATATTGAGGAAAGTTTGTTTACTCATCTCCATGGAAATCTCAAGATTCTCTCAGTAATGATTGGCTGAGAGAGAGAATGTTGTCATGAAACAGGTGATATCCAGTAAGAGTTTCAAGAGCCAGTTATTAAAAGGGCCAAGTGAACAATGTGCTTGAGAGAAGGGGTGAGCAGCCCTATATACCTCAGCTTAGGCAGCTGAATGCACACAACCCAGAGATGACAGTTACTGTGTCCAAGACTCTTAGTTCAGGAAAAGTGTCACATATTTCTTTCAAGTGGTCATTAATAAAAGTCACATGTCTTTTGTGACTTTCAGATGTTCACAGAATCCATTATTATTTATTAATTTACCTATATGGCCTCAGTCAGTGAATTACTTACTGTTTAAAATGCTCCCTCACCATACAGAAATTTTGGTACACCTACACAATGAAATATTACTCAGCAATGAAAAACAAGGAAATCATGAAACTTGCAGGTAAATGGTGGGATCGGGAAAGGATCATCCTGAGTGAGCTTTCCCAGAAGCAGAAAGACACACATGGTATATACTCACTCATATAGACATATAATATAGAATAAACTTACAAAAATCTGTAAACCTAAAGAAATTAATCAAGAGGGAGGACTCTGGCTAAAATGCTCAATCCCTATCCCAAAAGGCAAAGAGGATAGACAACAGAAGAAGAAGAAAACAGGAAACAAGTAAGGAGCCTCCCAAACAGCGCCTCTGAAATACTCTGCACTGCAGACTATCAAAGCAGATGTTGAGGCTTATGGCCAAACTTTGGGCAGAATGCAGGGAATCTTATGAAAGAAGTGGGAAATAATAGTAAGAATTGGAGAGAAAAGGAGGTCAACAAGGAGGGCAACAGAACCAAAAAATTTGAGCACAGGGGTCTTTCCTGAGACTCATACACCAACAAAGTACCATGCATGGAGATAACCTAGAACTGCTGCACAGATGTAGCCCATGGCAGTTTAGCGTCCAAGTGGGTTCCATAATAATGGGAACAGGGACTGCTTCTGATGAGAACTGATTGGCCTGCTCTTTGATCACCTCCCCCTGAGGTGGGAGGAGCCTTACCAGGCCACAGAGGAAGACTCCTGATGAGACCTAACAGGCTAGGGTCAGAAAGAAGAAAAAGAAACCCTCCCCTGCCTGTGGTTTGGGGAGGGGAGTTTGTGGAGAAGGGGAAGGAGAAAGGAGTTGAAAGGGGATGAAGGAGGTAACTATAGGGGGGATACAAAGCAAATAAAGTTTAATTAAAATTTAAAAAAAGAATAAAAGCATTGGAAAGAAAAAAAATGCCCCCCTAACCAAAACTAATCTTTGAACAAAAAGCGTTTAATTAGAAACTTGCTTAAATTTTTACAAAGACCATCAAGGATGTCATGTCATCAAGCAGTCATCTTGTTGCAGTCCTTCAGCAGAACTGAGAGCTTTTCATACTGAATCATAAGTCTCAGGCAGAGAGAGGGAGAACAGAGAGAGAAAGAAAGAGCTAGAGAAACATATTCAAAAATAGAGAGACCAAGACCAACAGAAACAAAGATATAAAGTGACAGAAACAGGAACAGAGACCACACTCTTTCTGTTCACTTTTACTGGCATATTGATCTCAAAGCACACCCTCCTATACTCCAAGAGGAATTATATTTTTCAATATTTTTATTTTAATTTTTATTAATTACATTTTATTCACTTTGAATCTCCCATAAACCCTTCTCTCCTCCACTCAGAATGCCATGTTTCCTCCCCCTTCTACACGCATGGCCCTCCACAAGTCCACTGTTAGGAAAGAACTTCCACTCTTTCTCCTTATCTTAGTCTATCACATCTAATCAGGAGTGGATGCATTGTGTTCCTCTGTGGCCCTGTAAGGCTGCTCCCAATCAGGGAGAGGTGATCCAAGAGCTGGACAAACAGTTCATGTCAGAAGCAGTCCCTGTTACTATTACTATGGAACCCCCTTGGACACTGAACTGCCATGGGCTACATCTCTGTCGAGGTTCTAGTTTATCTCCATGCATGGTACTTAGTTGGAATAAGAGTCTCAGGAAAGAATCCTGTGCTCAAAATTTTTGGTTCTTTTCTCTCCTTGTGAAGCTCCACTTCTCTCCAGAACAATTCTTTCATTAGAATCCATGCACTCTGCCCAAGAGTTGGCCTTAAGTCTCAGTATCTGCTTTGATATTCTGCAGGGCAGAGCCTTTCAGAGGCCCTCTGTGGCAGGCTCCTAATTTGTTCCCTGTTTTCTCCTTCTTCTGATGTCCATCCTCTTTGTCTTTCAGGATGGGGATTGAGCATTTTGGCCTGTGTCATCCTTTTTGATTAGTTTCTTTAGATGTACAGATTTTAGTAGGTTTATCACATATTATATGTCTACATGAGTGAGTATATACCATGTGTGTCTTTCTGCTTCTGGGATAGCTCACTCGGAATGATCCTTTCCAGTTTCCACCATTTACATGCAAATTTTAAGATTTTTGTTGTTGTTGTTGCTGCTGTGTAATATTCCATTGTGTAGATGTACACACAATTTCTGTATCCATTCTTCAGTTAGCGGGCATCTGGGTAGTTTCCAGCTTCTGGCTATTAGAACTAAAGCTGCTACAAACATGGTTGAGCAAATGTCCTTATTGCATACATGAGTCCCTTGTGGATATATGTCTAGGAATGGAATAGGTGAATCTTGAGTAAATGATATTCCTAGTTGTCTAAGAAATTTCCAGATTGATTTCCAAAGTGGTTGTTCAAGTTTACATTCCCACCAGTATTGGAGGAGGGTTCGGCTTTGTCCACAATCTCTCCAGCATGTGTTGTCACTTGAGTTTTTGATCTTGTCTATTCTGATTAGTATAAGGTGAAATCTCAGGGTCTTTTTGGTTTGCATTTCCCTGGTGGATAATGACATTTAACATTTCTTTAAGTGTTTCTCACCCAATCGATATTCCCCTATGAAGAATTCTGTGTTTAGCTCTGTTCACCATTTTTTAATAGAATTACTTGATTTGTTGCTTTTCAACTTGTTTAATTCTTTACATATACTGAATATTAGCCCTCTGTCACATAAAGGCTTATTGAAGATTTTTTCCTTATCTGCAGCCATTTGTTTTGTTTTGATGACAGTGTTCTTAGATTTACAAAAGGTTTTCAGTTTCATGAGGTCCAATTTAGTGATTGTTGCTCTTAGCCAGTCAGTTTCAAGTTTTCTCCTGTGCCAATGAGCTCAAGGCTGTTCCCCCCTTTTTCTTCTGACGATTTAATGTGTCTGGTTTCATGTTGAGGTCTTTGATCCACTTGGACTTTAGTTTTGTGGAGGTTGATAAGTATGGATCTATTTGCATTTTTCTACATGTAGACATCCAGCTAGACCAGAACCATTTGTTGAAGATGCTTTCTTTTTTTCCATTGTATGGTTTTGGCAACTTTGTCAAAACTCAGTTGTTCATAAGTGTGTGAGTTTATTCTGTTTCTTCTATTTGTTTTAATTGATACACCATTCTGCTTCTATGCTAGTACCATGTACTTTTTTATTACTGTTGATTTATACTACACCTTAAGATCAGGGATGGACATACCTCCAGTTCTCCTTTTACATACACCAATATTTCTCTCTTTCAGCCAAAGCAGTATCAGGAATTGTCTGCTTTCCTTCTTCTTTTTTTCCTTGCTCTTAAAAACTCAATATCCTAAGGAGCCGTGGACTCTGCCAGCCTATTATATCAATAAGAATATGAAGGTACATTTAGTGAGTACACAAATAACTTTGCAGTTCAAAGTCACAACCTAGGAAATTTTAGATATAACACTACAGTAGGAGACCAAATTGTCATTTGGTTCATTCCCCTCAATCCCACATCACTTTGAGGCTTTCCTACTTAGGAAAATGTCCATTTAAATACACATTAAAGTTTCATTTCTTACCTGATATTGTCACCAAAGTAATCAGTACTAAAGTTCTGGGATCTGGATAAAGGGATGAGATAAAGGTTTTTTGGGATTCACAAGAAAAAGTCACCTTTACACAGGATTAGAGATATAGGACACTGAGGAATGTTTGTTTACTCATATTCATGTATCTCAAGATTCTCTCAGGTGCTGATTGGCTGAGAGGGAGAATCACGTCATGAAACAGATGATGTCCACTAAGAGTTTCAAGAGCCAGTTATTAAAAGGGCTGAGTGAACAGCGTGCATGAGAGAAAGGGTGAGCAGCCCCATACACTTCAACTTAGCCAGCTGAACACACACAACCCAGAGATGAAAGTTCCTGTGTTCAAGACTCTTAGTTCAGAAAAAGTGTTGCATTTTTCTTTCAAGTGGTCATTAATAAAGTCAAGTGTCCCTGACATGTGAGTTTCACATTATCACAGATTCCATTATCATTTGTTAAATGCACAGATATGTCCTCTGTCATGGAAATATTTACTGGGGAAATTCTCCCAAGGCAACTCTTTGAACATACATTTTTCAATTACTTATATTTTTACAAAGACTATGGAAGATGTCACATCAGCAAGTGATCATCTTGTTGTAGTCCTTCAGCAGAACTGAGACCTTTTCATACTGAACCACAAGTGGCAGGCAGAGACAGGGAGAATGAAAGAGACAGAGAGAGAGAAAGCTAGAGAGACAGATTCAGAAATAGAGACCAAGGTCTATAGAAACAAAGAGACAAAGTGAAAGAGACAGAGAGATGGAGACTCTCTCTTTGGTCACTTTCATTGCCATATGAACCTCAAAGTATTACCTCCTATAATATAACTCCAAAGGGAATTATATATTTTAATATTTTTAATTTAACTTTTATCAATTACACTTTATTCATTTTGTATACCCTGTGACCTCTCTCCCCTCCCAATCCCATCTTCCCTCTTTCTTGTCCATGCATGCCTCTCCCCAAGTCCACTGATTGGTGAGGTCTTCCTCTTCTTTCTTCTGTTCCTATTCTATCAGATCTCATCAGGAGTGGCTTCACTTTCTTCCTTTGTGGCCTTGTAAGGCTGCTCCCATATCAGGATGAGATGATCAAAGAGCAGGCCAATCACTTCATGTCAGAGGCAGTCCCTCTTTTCATTACTGTGGAATCCACTTCAACACTGAACTTCCATGGGCTACATCTGTGTAGGGGTTTTATGTTATCTCCATGCATGGTACTTAGTTGGAGTATGAGTCACAAGAAAGACCCCTGTGCTCCGATTTTTTGTTTCTGTTGTTCTCCTTGTGAAGCTCCTGTCCTCTCCACATCTTACTATTTCCCAATTTTTTCATTAGATTCCATCTCTCTGCCCAACATTTGTCCATAAGTCCTAGCATCTGCTTTGAAAATCTATAGGGCAAGCCTTTCAGAGTCTCTCTGTTGCAGGCTCCTAAATTATTCTCTGTTTTTTCCTTCTTCTGGGTCCATCCTCTTTGTCTTTAGTGAAGGGGATTGAGCATTTTAGCCAATTTTCAAGCAACTCAGGCTGTCATTATTAAAATATGCTGCTCTCTGCCCTCAACTGATAGATCAGTGCCATGTTATTGGATCCACAGTGATGCATCCTTTGGCATCAAGTGGGATTGCATTCAAAGAACCACACTGTGATATTACACAAAGACAGAACTTAAAACACACAGCTCCTACACAAGTGGGATTTCTGTATGAAATTCTCCCTTCTCTCAGAGCTCTGGCCACCTGTAGAAAAGGAAGCAGGAAGAGTATCATAAGTAAAGGGAATTGAGGACAAAAGGAAAACAATGCCCTCAGAATCAGACCATGAAGAGTGATAATTCAGGAATGAGATGAGATCTGATAAGCTAGGGTCAGATATAATGGGAGGAGGACCTCCTATATTAGGGAACTACAAAAAGGTAATAGGAGCAGAAGAAGGAGGGTGGGTGGGACTGGAAGATGAAGAGGGAGGGGGCTGCAATGGGGTTACAAGTTGAACAATATGTAATAAGTAAATATATAAGAAAAACTTTGATCAAGGTGATTAAGTAAAAGACTCTTCAGGATTGTTTGCTTCTTCTTGGTGGTGGTACCTGGGTGTGGCAAGGATGAGTTGAGATTTTTTTAAGGTACTTGGCACTGAGACTCAGATCATGTTCCAAAGAGTATGTGAACAACACATATTTAAATTGATGTATTTTAAATAATAATAAAAAAAATTGAGTGGCACATGGATAGTAATTTGAACCTGAAAGCAATGGAAAAGGTGTGTGATATATATTATGTGAAATTCCCACATAATCAATAAAAATAATATGTTGACAACTTTTACAATGATGTTTAACATGGAGAAGAGATTCCGCTAAAGGAGGGCAGAGTTTTTCTTTATAAGGCATGCTTTCCAGGAACTCATTTTGTAGCAGAGAATCATAGCCATGAACTAGTAGTTACCCTATTTCCTCAGACCCTATGAGCTCAAGTGGCACTATTAACTACCAAAGAGGCTTGCTTCAAAAGAAATTCAGAGGGCACAACCAATGCAATTAGCAAGAGGTTTTTATTTACACCAGCATGCTGGGGGCTAACTCTACATTCAGGCTAGAGGCAGCAATGACTCTCAGTAGCATCCAGTATTTAAAGGGGTAAATGAGGGAGTTACAGGTCTGACATGGGAGCGGATATAGTGTCTATTGTGGGCACCAGGTCCAGTCAGCTAGCCATCTGGGGTTTCTGATATGTGCAGATTCAGCTATTGTTAAAGCTGGGAAAAGGATTAGTATATTTTAAGGTAAGACTAGGCCATTGTTAAAAGTGGAAAAAGCAATTTGCTCATCCTGTGGTCTCTCTGATAAATGTGCTACATGCCTTTAGTCAAAAGGTAAAGGGCTATATAGGAGGAGAATTAGGACCATCTGGATCCACTGCTATTTCCTTCTGCAACCAGGTGGAGGTCTTCTCCTTATCTCCATCCATGCAGATGGCTAGTGTCATGAGGAGCTATTACATTCTCCTAATCTCTGTAAGAGTAGTGAGAGTATTAAAAATTACAAATTTTAAGGCTAGTTTGATTCTTTCATCCACCCCTCCTTCTAGTAACTGCTTCAATCATGAAGAAGCTGTAGAATGGGGGTTAGTCTAAAGAAGTTTCCCCTTTAGCATCTCAACCTGTTCAGTGGAATAAGGGGCCAGAGATTTGTCTTCTGGAACTGCTTCAACACTGACAAAGGGAATGTTGGCATCATGGCCTAGAAAGGCTGAAATGCCAGCCAAAGGTTAGGTAATGACACTTTTTAAAACCTTCCAGTTAGTCAATTCCGATTGAAGAGGCAGAGCAATCAAGTCAGCTTTAAGTAAGAAGAGATTTTAGCTTGCACTACATAGCTGATCTCAAAATAATGTCAATCAAATAAATATCTGCTAACACTGATTCAGACTAGAAACAGATGTTAAAATTTGTCTATTAAATGGGAAAAGTGAGGGATCCCAAGACCAGGGGAAAAACTTATCTGTGGTTCTTTCTAGCTACTCCAGGTCTACGTCTCATGATTTCTTGACTTTCTGAAACTCACAAGAAATTTTAGTACACAAAAGGAAATATATATTTTAAAAACTTAAATAGGGACATAACAGCAAATTTAATATAACAACATTTTGTGAGTAATAGGTATGACGGTAGCCAAAGGAATGAGCATCAGTTCTTCTTAGCTGTTTGTTTTGAAACCTCTATAAACATCTTTAAGTTTGTCTATGGTCTGAGACTCTAACATTTTAACTCTGGGCCCTGTTGTTAATAATCAGTCATTAAAAGAACTCAGCCATTTTTTGGACACTCAGCATCTACTTTTAGCCTCCATTTTTATGTCATACTGGGAAGTTAGGCAGAAATACATTAATGGCTTTAGTGCTAAATCTTGGCTGCTTGCATCTTTTTTAGTTTAAGATATTCCTTTGTCAAAGTCTACCTCAGAAATGGCAGATATTAAAAATACCATAGTAACAGCCATGGCTTTCGGGTCAAATATACACATTAAGCAGATGTTTTTAGCATGATGAGAAGCAGATTTAGATTTATCTCCAGAAGACAATGAAAGTAAATTAAAACCTCAAGCTTGTGACTGAATAATAGGCAGTCAGTATTTTATTAACTTATTAGAACTCTATGAATCAATATCAAAAATCTAAGCTTATGAAATCTTAAGACAATATAAGCACAACAGTATTAAGAAGGGAAGAAATCTAAAATGTCTCCATTTTAATATGCCTTAAATTTTTATATTTTATAATTTATATTTTAAAACATCTATTTAGACTCTCTAATCTTTTTTACATTTATCAGCCCTGAAACATTTTCCCAGACCAAACAATACTCTCCAGAGTTTTTAAAACCTAAACTCTTATATCTTTAGATCCTATATCTTTTTACTTAGCTATTTATTATAAGACACAGGCAACTACCATAAATCCTGTGAGCAGAGCAAACCTGTATATATATATATATGTAAGAGATCTAGTGCCTAGTAGTTTTAACTAGCTAATGAACTGTTCAGTGAGCTAACAGTGGATCTATTGTGTGCTCCCTAACTGCTAAGCTACCATTAGCTTAGTGTAGCAATAAAAGTGATCAGAGACCTGAGAAGGATAAATTATGAGCTAAGTAAATATACCTATCCATGTGCCAATCAAAATGACAGGGATAAGTAGTTAGTCTATCACCTAGTCATTATCCCTGGCTCCTGTATTCTCATGGCATTCTAAGCAGAGGAGATCCAGCTGTCAGGCAAAAAGGGTGAGAAGTTGCTTCTGTGGAAAGAGGAACTTGGGAGACTGACCTTACCTCACCTCAGACAAAGTGAAGCAATGACTCTCCAGGTTTCCATAGCTTTGTCCATGGCTTTATTTGAGTCCTAGCAGTGAGTCAGCCAGCTAAGTCAGTCTTGCCCAGTGGTTAGATGAGCACAATACAGAGTCGCTGTCATCTGCTAATGTGCCCAAATTTTCTTGGAGACTTTGAGGGAGCTACTGCCAGGATTTTGGGACTCTCTGTCATTATAAGCTTACACATGTTAAAATGCCATATTCATCAGATCTCTAGCAAGCTTGAGGGCCAGCATATATTTTTTGTCTATTTCTATCACCTGCCTTAAACTGCATCCTATAAAACAGAATGCTATAATCTCTAATTCTGGTATATTCCTTAGAAGCATGTTTTAGAACCAAATTTCAAGTAGATCTATATAGTCAAACTTTATACTTACCTATCCTAGGGTTAACCTTAAAAAAACTAAGCAAAAAGACTAAGTAAAGCTGAAGCTCAGTCTTGTACCCAACTGCAGTACTTAGCATAATTTTAAATCTGCTCTTTCTGAACTAAAATCAAAGCAAAACTTTTAATCAGGAACAATTTATCCTTTATAAATTGTTTATAAGGCTAGCAAACCTTATTAATCTTACCATTTGCAATAAAACTTAACAGCAAATAGCTTTGCACTTAGCACAGAGAACCGGACACAGCTGAGAGACTTAAATAAAAATGGTGGTAAAACCATAAAGAGGCTCTATTATCATCATCATCATTATCATCATCATCATCATCATTATTAATATCTGAACCAACATGGTGGTGTGGCACAGGTTGTCACAGGCTGTGGCTGTCAGTATAAAACATTAGATGTAGCTACATTAGATTAGCTCATGGTATTGTTACCTGCCATGGTACAGAAAGCTCAGTGAAACATTACAATTTTTCATGACCAAAAGTTCTAACACTGTGATCAAATAAGTTTTAGAACAAACTTCATAACAGAACAGTACGGAACAATTTTAAACTGTATGAATTATTCTGTCCACACCAAACCTATCTGACAGAATTTTTTAAAGAGCATAGGAAAACATCTTGCAATGCAGAATAACATATTTAAATGAAGTACAACAAATTTTAGTTTTTTTTCTAATCATATTTGCAGGTATAAAGAATCAAAGCAAATACCATTCATATGTCCCCTGCTTTACATACATATATGGATCTTTCATAACATCCTAAGTACCTTCAGGGTCCTACGTTTATTCTTCTGGCTTAACCAGACATTCTTGCTTTAAACAAGCTTTTTATTTTGTAATATTTCTTGTTTTCTCTCTTGCTTTTCAAACAACAAACTCCCATCAAAATTCTCCGTGTGTGTGTGTGTGTGTGTGTGTGTGTTTTGTTTTGTTTTGCTTGGGGGGGGTTGGCTTTTAGAAGTCTAGAATATATTAAACCATTACCATCTTGACATGACTCATTGTAATAATTGCAGGTGGTTTTTTTTGTTTTGTTTTTGTTTTTTCTTTCTTTTCTTTTTTTTTTGCTCAAACAGGATAGCTTGGTTTCATTTGGCCAATAAATTAATAAATAAATACCAAACAAAAGTATTTTTTATTCCCAAAGTGTTGGGAAACTGTCCCAAGTTCTTTATTAGACTGCCCAAGGGTTATTGATTAAAACAACAACAACAACAACAAAGAAACAAACAAAGAAAAACAACTTTAAATGTTTCATTATCTTAAACATTTAAACATTTTTTAAACCTGTTTTTGCAATATCAAAACAAATTACCCTCTTTTGGAGTGAATTTGTAAAACATAACCATAATCTTAAGAGTCAGAACTTGATTTTAAACTCAAAATTGATCAGTGCAACAATTAATTTTTAAAACCAATATTAATTTAAGATAAGACTCACCATTTTAGCCTAAACGGAAACAAAATCATTTTGACTAAGAGGTCCTACAATCTTTGTTCTTTCCCTGAATCATAGCATAAGGCAATCTACATTGTTGCTTTTTATACATATGAGTTTATACACCTTATAAACATAGGCACATATACATGTTTTAAACAAGAGTTTGAATTTAACCTCTACATATACCCAATTAATTTTGATCATATTAACTATTTAGGATCAGTTGAAAGTAGTCATATAATGGCAATATATTTAAAAAGACAGGTAAAACTTGTTTTTACCGGATTTAGCTGTAATTTTAAACATCACTGTCCATCCCCATGCTGTGCCAAATGGTTTGCTAGCTGCCATGGACTAAAGCCCATGGGAGGAGGGGCGCTCACTGCTGGGTGGTTAGCTGCCTCTTGCTGCTAAAGGAGAGGAGGGAGGGGCAGGGTGTGACCTCCTGCTGCTGGCTTCCTCCTGAGGCAAATCTCAGGCCTCATTCCTGCTTAGTTCTCTGTTTGCCATTCCCCTCCCTGGCAGTGCTCTCTTTTTCTTTCTTTTTTGATTATAACGGATAGTTTTAATTTTACACCAATGGTTCAGGACCAGATTTAGAGATGTTAATTTAAACTGTCCCATGTCCAAAAATATTTTCAGTCCAATTCTAACAATTAAAACAAACAGTAAAACAAAACAGTAAGAATAAGGAAACCAGAATGCAGGTTGTCTAATGCATGATCTCGAGACCAAAGGTAGCCTTGGTTAGCTTAGGCCAGGTACAAAGCGTACAAATTTGAGGAGGAGAATCTCTCCTCCCCTTCCCCCTTCTCCTCCCCCTCCCCCTCCTCCTCCCCCTCCTCCTCCTCCTCTTTCTCCGGCAGTCCTCCAGACTATCCTGGACAAATTGTTGGAGGAGCGGAGTGCCTCCATCTCGCTCCTTGAGCAGTCGAAGTATCCTCCAGATTGTCCCTGCCCAAATGAGAGGACTTGAATCTCCCCAGGGAACTCCAAACCATCTCCACCCACCCCACCCCCGCTACAAACGATCCCGAGCAAACCAAATTCAAAATCATGCACAAGAAACAGAATCCGCCACTGCCGCTGTCAGAGTCCACTTAAAGGAGGATTTCAAAGAAAACTTGTAAGAGGAAAACGACAAACAATAGCAGAACAAATACGTAACAGAAAAGAGACGGGGACAGACAACAGCCATGGTACTTACTAGAAGCTAGAGCTAGTTCCTCCAATAGCCAACATCTAGAGTTCCCCTCAGTGCCTCTATTCCTGGGCAAAGCACCATGCTATTAGGTCAAGCAGAGAGCCTAACTACTAAAGTGTCTTGCTGCAAAGGAAACTCGGAGGCCACAATCAATGCAATTAGCAAGAGGTTTTTATTTACACCACATGCTGGAGCTAACTCTACATTCAGGCTAGACTCAGCACTGACTCTCTGTAGCCCCTAGTTTTATTGTTTGTTTGTTTGTTTTGTTTTCTGGGTTTTTGTTGTGTGTGTGTGACTTTTGCTTTTTATTTTTAAATAACAATTAATTCCATTACACATCAAGCCTTAATATAATACATTGTGAAATCTCTTAGGTACAAGATTTTTTCAGAAACCATGAAGTTTCTCTTGTACTTTTCTTTTTTTTTTCTTTTTATTATTACTTACATTTTGTTAACTCTGTATCCCAGCTATATCTTGCTCCCTTATTTCCTCCTAAACCTTCCCTCCCTCCCTCATCTCCTCCTTGCCTCTTTCCAAGTCCCCTGGTTGGGGAGGTTCTCCTCCCCTTTCTTCTGACCCTGTTTTATCAGGTATCTTCAGGACTGGCTGCAAAGTCCTCCTCTGTGGCCTAACAGGACTGTGTCTCCCTTGGGGGGTGGGGAGGTCAAAGAGCCTGCCATTGAGTTCCTGTCAGAAATAGTCCTTGTTCCCCTTACTATGGAAAACCGATTGGTAACTGAGCAATAATGTAGCCCCCAGTTTTTAAAGGGACAGATGGGGATATTACAGGTCTGAAATCATGGGAGCAGATATAGGGTCTATTGTGGGCACCAGGTCCGGTCAGCTAGACATCTGGGGTTTCTGATATGTGCAGAATCAGCTATTGTTAAAGGTTGGAGAAGGATTAGTATATTTTATGGTCAGACTAGGCCATTGTTAAAAGTGGGAAAATCAATTTGCTCATCCTGTTGTCTTTCTGAGAAACTGGGCTACATGCCTTTAGTCAAAAGGTAAGAGGCTATTTGTGAGGGGAATTAGGACCATCTGGATCCACTGCTATTTCCTTCTTCAATCGGGTGGAGGTCTCCTTATCTCCATCCATGCAGATGTCTAGGGTCAGGAGGGGCTATTACATTCTCCTGTTCTCTGGAAGAGTACTGAGAGTATTTAAAAATAAAAGTTATAAGGCTAGTCTGATTCTTTCAGCACCTCTGAGCAATCAGTTGTGGCACTAACACTATTTTTAGAGGGGTTGTCTGGAGAACCAAAACAGGAAACACCACTGCTCTTGTCTCCTAGGTGTATAACAGGGACCTATTTCACTGTCCTGAAGGCCCAATTTTAAATGTAAACACCAGAAACAGGAGGGTTCCTTACTGACCACTGAATAGGACAAGCCAGCCAGGTCAGCCAAGGCAATGCTGCTCATAAAGGTTTGGCAACACTAGTGTGGAACAGAACCAGTTGTCAAATAGTTTATTTCCCCTCATTTCTCCTGTTACATTCACAGATTTTCTGTTTCATCCAAACTAGTCCCAGAAATTGTATGGGTTCTGAAGGAGTCTGGTAATTGGAATTCAGCCTCCTGGCCATGGCAAATGTGGATCTTATCTAAGTTCCATGTCTCAGCAACTGTCCTCGGTGGTCTCTGCATGCTGTATGTTCTGAGCCTGAGAATTAGATAGCAAGCTCATTGCAACCTTGAGAACCAGTCAACAAACTTTATGTAGCCTTGAGTGCATTTCTGGATGTATTGCCAATTGGCACAGATGTGTTGTTACTGTGAAAATAAAATTTGCTTGTAATCTTTGCTTTATAAGTGATGTTTGCATGTTCAGTAAATTGAGACTTGATCAGGAGTCTATCTTGTAACCATTCTTCCCAATTCTGTCCTCCCATGTACACTCCCTCTTTCAGGTGGACCCTGTTTGACTATCCCAAAAGGAAGGGTCAGGTGGTGCCTGAACAAGGGACCTTGAAAATCAGGGGCAATATGAGAAAGGCTGGTTTTTTTGGAGCTCTGAGTACCTTAGAAAAAAAGTGCTTAGTGATAACTGCCCATCTCAAGGTAGGCAGGCAATGAAATGCTGGGGCAGAGAAATAGCAGGGAGACATTGATGATGACTTCAGAGTCAACACTAAAAAAAGCAAGGAATTTGGAAAAACACCCTTATCTCCTTTAGTTTGTAAATGAAGTTTGTCTCTGGTTCTCAGTTGAAGAAACCATCAATCTGGAAACTTGGGAAAAGGAATCTCACAAGCTAAAGAGTTACTTACTGACATTAGAGAAGCCAAACAGGCAGAAAAAAAAAGAGTACTCCTAAAGTTATTTCAGACGTTCATAAAGGAGCTCAAACAGATTTGTGTAATTTGAGAGCAGAAATAATTTAGGAGCTAGATAATGATGATGAAAAGCAGTCAGAGGAAGAAACTGCCAACTCTCATGATTCAGACTGGCCTCCTGTACCCTCTGTCCCCATGGCTTTCCCTGCCACATGTACAGGAAATATGGGACCACTGCAGGACAATATTACTGTTCTCAGAGAGAAAGTCCAATTAGAAAGGGAAAAAGTTTAGTTATTAAGGGAATTAAATAAATTAAAACCACAAGATAATAATAATAGTAATAATAGTAGTAATAATAAATAATAATAATAAAATTGGATTGTTTGCACTGATAAATTTTAAAGTCTGGTTTTGATTTTTAAAGTTATAAATGTGCTTTATGATTTTACTCCTAAAGAGGATGCTTTTTTTTAATATTAGTGTTGGGATCAGCAAGCAGGTACTTCTACAGGCAGCCCCTGGGACCTGACAGACCAGTTATCAGGCATTTGGAAAGACATCCAGACAACCTGCTGACCACCTAGAACCACCTGAGCATGCTCTGGATCACCCTATAAAGAGAACAGGAGGCCCCCCATCTCTTCTCTGCCTTGTCTCCCTGCAACCCCTTACCCCCTTCCCCTAATAAACCTCCCACGTGGAACGTTCTCGTGGTGTGATCTGTGAACCCACGTGTAACCTCCACATTTTGCACATTTCCTAACATTGGTGCATGAGCCGGGATTAGTCTACCCCATTAAGTTTTACTGAGCGCGCCAGAGCTTCTGTGGGCCTTTTCCTTTCCAGATCGCCCAAGATCCCCACTTTCCTGCATCCAGTTCTCTGCAAAGTTGCCCATCACTGGCTACATTGGTGAGTTTCCCCTTGGGTCAACATATCTCCACTAGGGTCTCAGTTCCCCTTGGGAGCCTTCTACACGAGTTCCTTCTCTACGTGCTCTTGCACAGAGTCCTAGCTAGGCAAATAAAGAAACGCGTCCTTTTGGCCGTGCCACGGAGCACCAAGCCTTTGATCCCTGGCCAAAAATCTGACGAGATATTGGCCAGACCGGATTGCTGGATTGCTCTCTCCAGAGACTCGCCCTCGCCTTATTCTGGGATGCCATTACAAGGCTTCATCTCTTTCGGCTCTCAGTGGGTAACACCCATACGCCCTCTATTCCCCAGAGTTCTCCACTGGGATCTCTTCTACATAATTTTAAAACTTTGGGTCTACATCCCCAGTTAAAGACTTCCAAACTCATACACCTCTGTAATAAGACTTGGCCTACATACTTGTTAGGTAAGGGTCCAAATTGGCCGATTAACGGCATGTTAAATCCCGGTATTTTACGGGACCTTCTTAAACACTGTCAGCAAACTGCAAAATGGAAGGAGGTGCCCTACATTTAAGCTTTCCAATTCCTTCGTTCTAAACCTTACCTCTGTTCCTCCTGTTCTCCTACTCAACTCCTCCTAACAATAAAGCCTCAATCTGAGGAGCTCTCTACTTTTGACCCAGTGGATGAAGGTTCATCACGCCACCCTCAACCTCTGGCCCCTACAAAATCTTCACAACCTCCAAAATCTGTCCCAGTCTCTCCTCCTCCTGCTTCTCTAAAATCCTCACAACCTTCGGGCCCTTCCCCCTCCCCTCCTACCCCCACTCCTTCGGTCTCTCCAAAATCCTCGCTCCTTCCTTCATCAACAGACCATCCCACTCGCCTCACATTGGCACCCACTTTCACCCCACCCACAACCCGTTTCTGCTCTTCAACAAAATCTGATATCTCCACTCAACCTAAGCAGGCCTCCATCCTTCCCTTAAGAGAAGAAGCAGGTATAGACGGCTTAATTAGGGTGCATGTTCCCTTCTCATTAACTGAACTTTCTCAAGTAGAAAAGAGATTAGGATCCTATACCTCTAATCCTTCTACCTTCATTAAAGAATTTCAATATCTCACTCAATCTTATAATCTCACCTTCCATGACATTTATATGATCCTTGCCAATAACCTGTTACCTGAGGAGTGCAGGCGAGTTTGGGAACAGGCGAGAGGATATGCAGATAAGGTTCACCAAACAAACACTTCACACCCCATGGGGGCTGGGGCGGTACCAGACCAGGACCCAAACTGGAATTATAATACCCCAGAGGGCATTCTAGCTAGGGATCAGTTTACAACCTGCCTCCTGGCTGGTCTCCGCAAGGCTGCTCTTAAGCCAGTTAATTATCAAAAGCTTCAGGAGGTCATTCAGGACAAGATTGAAAATCCATCTCAGTTCTGAGAGCACCTTACACAGGACCTCTTACAACATACCAAGCTAGACTCCTAAAGTATAGAGGGCAGACAACTCCTAATGACCTACTTTTTCTCCCAAAGTTACCCTGACATTAGGGCAAAACTTAAATCCTTGGAAAGGGGACCTCTGACTCCACAGGCAGAAGTCTTAGTGCTGGCTTTTAAGGTATTCCTTGTGAGAGATGAAAAAGCCCGCAGACAAAAATACCAAATGTTGGGCCAGGCTATCCAACCAGTCTTGGGCACTACACAGGCTCCCTTTCGCTCTAAGGGACAAATACCACCGGGTCCCTGTTTCAAATGTGGTCAAAAAGGTCACTGGGCCAAGGCTTGCTCCAACACCGGAAAGCCACTGGGGCCATGTCTAAAACGCTACCAAGAGGGACATTGGGGTGTTGACTGCCACCATTTCTCCCATGATATGGGGGCATCACCCCCAGATAGCCCTCTGGCTGATATCCTAGGCCTGGCTACAGACAATTGAAGGTGCCTGGTTCCCTTGACCCGACTACTGCCATCACAAACAGGGAGCCTCAGGTAAATATCATGGTATCAGGGCAAGCCATCTCCTTCTTTGTGGACACCGGAGCCACTTATTCAGTCCTAACGGAGTCCTGGGGTCCCACTTTTCCTTGTAGGTCCTCTATTGTCGGGGTAGGGGGACAGCCTTGCCAGCCCTGCCAGACTCCACCACTTAATTGTATTTTTAGGGGAGTCCCCTTGTCTCATTCCTTCTTAGTAATGCCAGCCTGACCAGTTCCCCTAATGGGAAGGGACTTTTAAGTCAAAGTACGGGCCTCTATTTCCTTCACTCCCCCCATCTGCCTGACCCCAAGCTCGCCAGCATCCTCTCTCCTCCTCCTCCTAGCCACCTTACCTACCAGCTCTGACACCTTCCCTTACCAGCCTCTCAAGTGGACCCCCAAGTCTGGGATGTACAAAACCCCTCTGTGGCTAGCCACCATGCCCCTGTAACCATTTGGCTATGAGACCCCACCCATTATATTGTTCAGGCTCAATACCCTCTTCCTCTTAAGAGCCTTAGGGGACTTAAGCCTATTATCTCTGATCTTCTAAGGAAAAAACTCCTCCGCCCTACCTATTCCCCTTTTAATACCCTCATCCTGGCAGTTAAAAAGCCCAATGGAACCTTTCGCCTAGTTCAGGATCTCCGCCTACTAAACTCTGTAGTCTTTCCCCTCCACCCTGTGATAGCTAACCCCTATACCCTTTCCACTATCCCCTCAGGCACTTCCCATTTCTCAGTCCTAGATCTCAAGGATGCATTTTTCTCTATTCCCTTAGATGCCCAATCACAAAATATCTTTGCCTTTACCTGGACTAACCCTGACACCCTGGTTTCTACTCAGCTTACCTGGACTGTTTTACCCCAGGGGTTACAGGACAGCTCAAATCTTTTTGGCCAGGCCCTAGCCTCTGACCTACTCTCCTTATCTCTCCCTAAGTCTAAACTTATACAATATGTAGATGACCTTCTCCTTTGTAGCCCCTCCCTAAAAGTTAGCCAAAGTAACACTTCTGCTCTTCTAAATTTCCTATCCAGCAAGGGCTATCGGGTCTCACCCTCCAAGGTCCAGCTATCCACTTCTGAGGTCACCTATCTGGGAATAACAATAAATCCAACTCACAAGGGTATTGCCCTAGACAGGAAAGAACTAATACAGTTGCTGGCAGTTCCCTCTAATAAAGAAGAAATCTTATCATTTCTGGGAATGGCTGGTTTCTTACGGTCCTGGGTCCTCTCCTTTTCCCTTCTTGCTCACCCCTTATATGAGGCAGCCTTAGGCCCCTTACAGGAACCCCTTCTAAAACCTGTTACTAAGCCCTTCTGGAGGCTCCAACAGGCTCTTCTTGAGGCCCCGGCCTTACATTTTCCAGACCTAAACTGTCCCTTCTCCCTTTATGTAACAGAAAAAGAGGGTTATGCCCTTGGGGCTTTGGGCCACCGATTGGGACTTTCTTTTGCACCTGTAACCTATCTATCAAAAAAAATTAGACCTGACAATCCAGGGATGGGCACCCTGTATTTGTGCCCTGGTGGCTGCAGAGCTCCTTATTAGAGAGTCAAAAAAACTAACTTTTGGGTCACCTATTACTGTCTTCTCTTCTCACAATCTGTCTCACCTTTTAACATACAAAGGCTTACAAACCTTACCTCCTTCTAGGGTCCTTTTCCTCCAGGTGCCACTAATAGAAGACTCTACCCTCACTTTCCAACCGTGCCCACCCCTTAATATTTCAAACCTCCTTTCCCGACCTAACTCTGACTGTTCCCTATCTCACTCTTGCACTGAAACTTTAGAAGAACTATTGCCCCACCCCTCACATATACAGGAGGGCACATTGCCTCAGGCTACCTATACCTGGTATACAGATGGCAGCTCCTTTGTACATGAGGGAGCTTGAAAAGCAGGTTATGCCAGTGTCGGATATTGAGGTGATTGAGGCACAAGCCCTCCCTGCCTATACCACTAACCAACAGGCTGAATTAATAGCCCTTACCCGAGCCTTTCAGTTAGCCCAGGGACAATCCCTCAATATTTATACAGACTCTAAATATGCTTTTCATATTCTTCTCTCCCATGCTGCCATCTGGAGAGAGGGTGGGTTGCTCACAGCAAAGGGAGGATCATTAACCAATGCAAGCCAAATTATGGCCATGCTGGAAGCCTCCCACCTTCCCACAGTGATTGGAGTAGTCCACTGCCGGTCTCACCGGACAGATAATTCCATAGTTTCCAAAGGAAATGGCTGGGCTGATGAGGCAGCTAAGCCTGTGTCTGTAAAAGGCCTAGACTCCTCCCTCACACTACAACCCACATCTCCCCCGCCCTCTCCTGATACCCGTCAGATCCTGTCCTATCTACACCAGCTCTTCCATCCTTACAGCCAAGCTTTGTCTAACTTTGTTAGAGCTCACCTGCCGCCTACCTCTGAGGATTTGTGCTTCCTAAAGACCATTACTGCCTCTTGTAAGATCTGTCAGACCTCAGATCCTAACTCAGGATATCGTAGCCCCGCTCTCCCTACTCACCAGGCTAGGGGCTCCCTCCCTGGGACTGACTGGCAACTTGATTTTACCCATATGCCAGCAGTCAAATGTGTCCGGTATCTCCTGTTTCTGGTGGACACATTCTCGGGATGGGTGGAGGCTTTCCCCACCACCAACAAGAGAGCTCAGACAGTTTCTAATCTCCTTCTCCATGAGATTATCCCATGCTTTGGAATTTCTACTTCCCTTCAGTCAGATAATGGCCCTGAGTTCACTTCTCAGATTTTCCAGACTTTATCTAAAGCCCTTAACATTCCTTGGTATTTTCATATCCCATACCATCCCCAATTCTCAGGAAAGGTAGAACAAAATAATCGATCCCTAAAGAACATTCTTGTTAAACTACCACAAGAGCTCCACCTCCATTGGGTAAAACTCCTCCCCCTGGCTCTTTTCAGGCTGTGAGCTCTCCCCAAAAACCCTTGTCTATTTCACCTTTTTAACTCATGTATGGGAGACTCGTCCTAACTCCTGGTCTTTCAGCTAAATCCTCTCCTCTCCCTGACCACCTGCTTACTCCCTTACTCTGTCATCTCCGTTCCCTCCTATGGATCTTTACTGACCACTGTTTACCACAGCCATACACTAACCCCTGTCCATCTCCTATTAACATTGGGGACAGGTCCTTCTTTCCCCTCCAAACCAAAGTTCCCCAACCCTTTCTCCTAAATGGCAGGGTCCTTTCAAGGTTATTCTTGTGACTCCCACAGCTGCTAAACTTGAGGGTTTCCCTCACTGGATTCATCTATCCTATCTTAAGCCTTTCACCCCCTCTCCTCAGGATAATGCCCCTTCCTATATATCAACCCCAACAGGGCCCTGCTCCCTCAAGCTCCAAAAGATGCCAAGATCAACCACCCTGTCTCCAGTTACAAAAGAATGAGGCCTCACCACAGGAGCGGTGTTAGACTCCACTGGATTGGATATGCATCTTTCCTCCTCTCCCGCTTGCCTATTTCTGTTAAAGGTAATCCCTATGTATGGAGATTTGAGGTTCAAGAAAGCATCATTGATAATAAAAAAAAAATCTCTCCAAATAGGGTCAACGAACTGCTCTACAGGAGGCTGTGCCAATTGAGATAGCCATCACTCCCACTTCTATCCCTCCCCCCTTATTTTATAGAGTTTTTGTTTGCTCTCTGCCCTCAACTGATATATCAGTGCCATGTTCTTGGATATACAGTGATGCATCCTTTGGCATTAAGTGGGATTGTATTCAGAGCACTACACTCTGATATTACACACAGAGAGAACTTAAAACACAGAGCTTTAAGTGGATTTCCATATGAAATTTTCCCTTTCCTCAGAGGTCTGGACAACTCCAGGAGTGGAGTCAGGAATAGTGTCATAAATAGAGGAAATTCAGGACAAAAGGAAAATATTTTCCTGAGAATCAGACCATGGAGAAAGATGATTTAGGAAGCTTTGATGAGATCTGAAAAGCTAGGGTCAGATACAAGGGGAGGAGGACCTCCTTGATGAGAAAACTAAAGAAAGGTCATAGGAGTAGAAGGAGGAGGGTGGGTGGGACTGAAAGGGGAAGAAGGAGGGGGCAGCAGAGTGGATAAATATCGAACAATATGTAATAAATAAATATATAAGAAAAACTGTGATCAAGGTGATAAAGTATAAAACTCTTCAGGACTGTTGGCTTCTTCTTGAGGGTGGTTCCAGGGTGTGGCAAGGAGCCATCAGTAAATACCAGATAATGAACTATCAGTAAATACCATTAACTTTTGTTTGAAATAAAAAAAATTGTATGTTGCACCTATAAAAACTTAAATGATTTGTTGTTTTGTGCCTCTTCTTGACATGAACTTATTGGCCTGCTCTTTGATCACCTTACCCTGATATGGGAGCATCTTTACAAGGCCACAGAGCAAGACAATATAGCCACTCCTGATGAGATCTGATAGACTAGGCACAGAATGAAGAAGAGGAAGACCTCACCTAACAATGGACTTTAGGAGGGGCATGTGTGGACAATAGAGAGGGAAGGTGGGATTGGGTGGGGAGAAGGATTATGGGGTATACAAAGTGAAAAAATATTATTGATAAATGTTAAAATAAAAAAATAAAATATATAATTCCCTTTGAACTTATAATATAGGAGGGCATACTTTGAGGTTGATATGGCAATGAAAGTCTTTTTCACTTTGTCTCTTTGTTTCTGTTGATCTTGGTCTATTTATGAATCTGTCTCTCTAGCATTCTTTCTCTGTCTCTTTTAGTCTCCCTTTCTCTGCCTGCCACTTGTTTTTCAGTATGAAATGTTCTCAGTTCTGCTGAAGAACTACAACAAGATGACCGCTTGCTGAAGTGACATCCAACATAGTCTTTGTAAAAATATAAGCAATGTTTCAAATGAAAACTTTATGTTCAAATAGTTGCCTTGCTCAGGGAGCATTTTTTCATTAAATATTTCCATGACAGAGGACATATCTGTGCATTATAAAATTATAATGGAATCTGTGATAATGTGAAACTCACATGTCAGGGACACTTGATTTTATTAATGACCACTTGAAAGAAATATGTGACACTTTTTCTGAACTAAGAGTCTTGTACACAGGAACTGTCATCTCTGGGTTGTGTGCATTCAGCTGCCTAAGCTGAGGTATATAGGGCTGCTCACCCCTTCTCTCAAGCACATTGTTCACTTGGCCCTTTTAATAACTGGCTCTTGAAACTCTTACTGGATATCACCTGTTTCATGACAACATTCTCTCTCTCAGCCAATCAGCACCTGAGAGAATCTTGAGATACACGAATATGAGTAAACAAACATTCCTCAGTGTCCTGTATCTCTGATCTTGTGCAAAGGTGACTTTTTTCTTATGAATTCCAACAAGCCTTTATCTCATCCCTTTATTCAGATCCCACAACTTTAGTACTGATTACCTCTGTAACAATATTAGGTAGGAAATGAAACTTTAATCTTTATTTATCTGGACAGTTTCCTAAGTAGGGAAGCCTCAAAGTGATGTGGGATTGAAGGGAATGTACCAAATGACAATTTGTTCTCCTACTGTAATGTTGGATCTAAAATTTCCTAGATTGTGACTTTGAACTGAGCAGTTACTTGCGTACTCACTAAATGTACCTTCACATCCTTATTGATATAATAGGCCAGCAGGGTCTAGGGTTCCCTGTGATTGAGTCTTTAAGAGCAGGAAAAAAAAGAAGGAAAACAGACAGTTCCTGGGACTTCTTTGTCAGAAAGAGAGAAAGAGTGGTGTATGTAAAAGGAGAACTGAGAGGCAACAAACTTTTTGAGAGCAGGTACTGTTCCACACTACTGTTGCCAACCCTATATGAGAAGGGCTGCTTTTGCTGATCTGGCTGGATTGGCAGATGTGTACTGCTCAGTGATCAGTCTGGAACCCTCCTTGTCCTCGAGTTTATTGTTAAAACTGGGACTTTAGGATGGAGAAATCGTTCTGTTTTTTAGGCCTAGGACACAAGAGCAGAGTGTTTCCTGCAGTGGTCCTCCAGGCAAACTTTCTAAATATAGAGTTAGGAGCATGACTGCTGGTTTAGAGGTGCGACCTGAGCTCATAGGGTCTGAGGTAGCTGGGTAAATGCTAATTCAAGGCTAGCATTCTCTGCTCCATAATGGGTTCCTGGAAAGCATGCCTTACAAATTCAAACTCTGCCCTTCTTTAGTGGAATCTTTTCTCCATGATAATGTCATTGTAAAAGTTATTATTACATATTATTATTATATTACTATTATTATTATTAATATTACATATTATTTTTATTGATTTTGTGGGAATTTCATGTAACATGCATTACACTCCTTTTCCATTGTTCCCAGGTTCAAATTCCTAGCCATGTTTCACACTAAATTCTTTTTTGTCTTTAAAATATATCACTTGAAGTATGTGTTGTTCATATACTTAGTGAAACATGATCAATTGTCAGGGCCAAGTCCCTTAAATAAAACTGAGTTCATCCTAGCTGCTGCTGGAACCATCCTGAAGAAGAAGCCATCAGTCCGGAAGAGCTGTATACTTCATCACCTTGATCACAGTTTTTCTTAAGTATTTATTTATTACAATTTGTTTACATTGTATCCACAGTGCTGCACCCTCCTTTTCCTTCCAGTGCCACCCAGTCTCTTTCTTCTACCCCTATGCCCTTTCTCTAGTTCCATGATAGGAAAGGTCCTATTCCTCCTTTTCTCTTAACCTCGCTTATCAGGTCTCATCAAGGCTGCCTGCATCATCTTCTTCTCTGGCCTGATTCTCAGGGTGTTGTTCTCCTTGTGTCCTCAACTCCCTCTCCTTATGACACTCTTTCTGCCTCCTCTGTTGCAGTCTTCCCAGAGTTCTGAGGAGAGGGAGGATTTCATAGGAAAATCCCATTTAGAGTTGTGTGTTTTAAGGTCTCTCAGTGCATAATATTGTACTGTGGGTCTCTGCATGCAATCCCATTGATGAAAAAGGAATCATCTCTGTGGATTGAAGAACATGTCACTGATCTATCCCTTGATGGCAGAGAGCAACATATTGAATTAAAAACAGTCTTCGTTGCTTGAAAATCTCCATATGATGACCTGACCCCAAAACTCAATTCATTGCCACTTAGTTGAAGACTGGTTTGGTTACAATAGACAGTCTATTTGAACTTTATCACCCACTATTCAGAAACCTCCTAATAGTGAATATATACCATATTTGTCTTTCTGCAAAAGAAAGTTACTTCACCCAGGATGATTTTTCCTGGTTCCATCCATTTGCCTGAAATATCTTGATGTCATTTTCTTAGAAGAATAAGACTTTCTTATATAAATATTCCACACTTAACCCACAGGAGATTGTCAGTCTTGTTCTTTAGAATTTGGAATTTGCTGGGACTTTAATCATTGTATTGAATGACAAACATCAAGATAACTGTGTTCTTTTAGCCTAGAAGTCTCTCAATCTTCTTGCACTTTATGGTGATTTGAATTGCAATGTCCACTTGAAGCTCATCTATATACATGTTGAGTCCCCAGTAAGGAAATCTCTGGGAATTGATATATTACAAGTAATGGCCTTGTAAGATAATAATATTCCTGTTGGAGTTATATTATAGGAGGTTGTGCTTTGATATTCCAATCAAAGTGAGTAAACAAATAGTGTCTTTGTCTCCTGGTCTCTATCACTTTATATCTTTGATTCAGATGTTCTCCATCTCTCCATGTGAATCTGACTCTGTAATTCTTTCTATATCTCTGTCTCTCTGTCTCCCTCTCTCTGATTGTGGCTTGTAAAACATTCTCAGAAATGATGAATTCCAGCTGATGTGACATCCTGGATGGTCTCTGTAAAAATATAAGCAAGCTGCAAATTATTTCATTAATTAAACAATGTTCCACTTAAAGGCTCTTTGTTCAAAGCATTGCATTTGTCAGGGAGCATTTCCATGGTAAGTATTTCACCGACTGAGGACATATATGTGCCTTTAACAAATAATAATGGATTCTCTGATAATGTCAAACTCACATGTCAAGGACAGGTGACTTCAATAATGACCACTTGAAAGAAATATGTGACTTAAGAGTCTTGGACACAGGAAATGTCATCTCTGGGTTGTGTGCTCTCAGATGCCCAGATTGAGGCATGTAGGGCTGCTCAGCCTTTCTCTCAAGCAGGCTGTCCACTTGGCCCTTTTAATAACTGGATCCTGAATCTCTTACTGGCTTTCACCTGTTACATGACTTCATCCTCAGTGCAATATCCATTAAAGAAAACTTAGTTTATCCTTTCTGTACCATGGTATCACCCCCATGAAGAACCTTTATTCCTGTAGAGTTCTATACTTCATCACCTTGCTTACAGTTTTATGTATTTATTTATTTGATTTATATATTTATATGATTTGTTCATTTTGTATCCCCTCTGCTGTCCACTCCCCTTCTTCTTCCAGTCCCCCACCCCAATCTCCTTCATTTACTCCTATGCCCTTTCTCTAGTTGCCTGATGTGGGAGGCACTCCTCACTTTTCTATCTGAAGGTAGCTTGGCAGGTCTTATCAAGTCTGGATTCATCATCTCCTTCTGAGGCCTGATTCTCAGAGCATTGTTTTCCTTGTGTTCTAAATGTCCTCTACTTGTGACACTCTTACTGTCTCCTCTCCTGCAGGCTTCCCAGAGCTCTGAGGGGAGGGAGAATTCCATAGGGAAATCCCACTTATAGCTTTGCATTTTGAGGTCTCTCTCTTCATAATGTCAGACTGTGGGTCTCTGTATGCAATCTCATTTTGTGCAGAAAGAAGCATCTCTGTGGATCCAAGAACATGACACTAATCTATCAGTTGAGTGAAGAGAGCAACATATTTTCAGTATCAGTAGCCTGGTTTTCTTGAAAATTTCTGTTGGATGCTATGGCCCAACAACCCAATTAACTGCCACCCCATTCCCTTAGTTGAAGACTGCTTTGGTCACAATTGCCTGCTATTGAAACTTTATCCCTCACTATTAGAAATCTTCTTAATAAGTGAATACATACCATATTTGTCTGTCTGCATTTTACTTACTTCACCCAGGATGATTTTTCCTGGTTTCATTCATTTGCCTGAAAGTATCATGATATCATTTTCTTAAGTGAATAATACTCCATTAGGGAATTATTCCACACTTCCCCCAAATGAGATTATCAGTCCTATTCTTTAGTCCTTGGAAGTTGCTGGGACCGTAATCATTGTAATGAATTACAAAATATCAGGATATCTATGTTCTTTTAACCTAGATGTCCCTCCATCTTCTTCCACTTCCTGGTGGTTTGAATTGCAATGTCATCTTGAAGCATATATATTTCCATTATTATTCTCCAGTAAGGAAATGTCTGGGAAGTGTTAGGAGGTAAGGCCTTGTTAGATAATATATTTCCTTTTGGAGTTATATTCCTTTTGGAGTTATATTGGTGTGCTTTGAAATTGATATGTCAATGAAAGTGACCAGATAGAATGTAGTCTCTGTCTCTTGGTCTCTGTCACTTCATATCTTTTTTTCTGTAGGCCTCGTTCCCTCTATTTCTGAATATATGTCTATAGCTTTTTATCTCTCTGTCTCCTGCTCTCTGCCAGCCACCTGGGGTTCAGTTAAAAAGCTCTCAGTTCTTCTGAAGGACTACCACAAGATGACTGCTTGCTGACATGACATTTTGTATGGTCTATGTAAAAATATAAGCAAGGTTCTAATTAAAAGCTTTTTGTTCAAATATTTGCTTTGGTCAGGGATCATTTCAACAGTAAGTAACTAAATGAGTATATATCTGTACATTTAAGAAATAAGAATCTGTGAGCATCTGAAAGTCACATGACAAGGACTCATGACCTGAGTCTTGGACACAGAAACTGTCATCTGTGGGTTCTGTGCTTTCAGCTGCCCAGGTTGAGGCATGTAGGGATGCTCAGCCTTTCTCTCAATCAGGCTGTCCACTTGGTCCTTTAAATAACTGTCTCCTGAAACTCTTACTGGGTTTTACCTATTTCATAACATCATTCTCCTTCTCAGCCAATCAACATCTGAGAAAATCTTGAGGTTTTCATGGGGATGAGTAAACAAACTTTCCTTACTGTGCAGTATCTCTGATCCTGTGCACAGGTGACATTTTTTTTTTGTGAAACCCAATAAGCCTTTATCTCATCCCTTTATCCAGATTGCATACCTTTTCCTCCTGTTTACCTGTGTGACAATGTCAGGTAGGAAATGAAATTTTGTGTTTTTTAAATGGATAGCTTCCTGAGCAGGCAAGCGTCAAAGTGATTCAGGGAAATGTACTGAATGACAAGGTGGTCTCCTTCTGTGTTCTTGGATCTGAAATTTCTTATGTTGTAACTTTCAACTGAGCCTACTCAGGTTATGAGCCTACTCAGTAATGAACCTTCACTTTCTTACTCATATTGTAGGCTGACAGGGTCTAAGGTTTCCTGTGGTATTGATTCTTTAAGAGCAGGGGAAATAGAAGGAAAACAGGTAATGCCTGGGATTGGTTTGATTGAAAGACAGAAAGATTGTTGTCTGAAAAGGAGATTGGAAGAGCAAGATATTACATAATAGCTGGTGTTATTCCACACTAGTGTTGCCAACCCTCTATGAGCAGGCTTGCCTTGGCTGAACTCGCTGGATGGCTGTATCCTACTCAGTAATCTCTGAACAAGTTTTCTGATCTTGGGGTTATGCTTAAAACTGGACCATCAGGACAGAGAAATGTTTCAGTGTTATATACCTAGGATACAAGAGCAGCTGTGTTATTTGCTGAGGTCTTCCAGACAAACACTCTACATAGTTTTAGTGACAGGACTGCTTTCTCAGAGGTGTACCTGAGCTCATTGGGTCTAAAATAACTGGGTAACCACTAGTTCATGGCAAGGATTCTGTGCTACAGAATGAGTTCCTGGGAAGAATGACTTAAAAAATCAAACTCTGTCCTCCTTAGCAGAATAATTTCTCCATGGTAAAAGGCATTGTAAATGTTGTCAACATTATTTTATTGCTTATATTGGAATTTTATATTACACTACTTCTCCATTGCTCCCAGGTTCAAAATCCTGTGTCACACGAATTTTTTTCTTTGAAATACATCTATTGTTGTTCATGTACTCATTGGAAAATGATCGGAGTCTCAGTGCCAAGTCTGTTAAGAAAAACTGAGTTCATCCTTGCCACACACTGGCACCACCCCCATGATGAATACATCAGTCCTGAAGAGCTCTATACTTCATCGCCTTGATCACATATTTCTTATGCATTTATTTATTATGAATTGTTCACTTTGTATCCCCACTGCTGCCCACTCCCTCTTCTTCCAGTTCCACCTACCCTCCTCCTTCTATCCATATCCTCTTTTTCTAGTTTCATAATAGAGGTGGCCTTCTTCACCCTTCTATCTGACCCTAGGTTATCAGGTCTCAGCAAGGCTGGCTACATCATTTTCCTCTATGTCCTGATTCTCAGGGCATTGATCTTCTTGTGTTCTCAATTGCCTGTATTTATTACACTCTTCCTGCCTCCTCTCCTTCATGCTTAGCAGAGAACTGAGGGAAGGCAGAATTCATAGGGAAATCCCATTTAGAGCTGAGTGTTTCAAGGTCTCTCTCTGCATAATATTGGACTGTCTGTGTCTGTATGCAATCCCATTTGATGCAGAAGGAAGTATCTTTGTGGATTCAAGAACATGGCACTGATCTATCAATTGAGGGCAGAGAGCAACATATTTTAATAACAACAGCTGTGTTACTTGAAAATTTCCATAGTATGCCCTGGCCCAACAACTCAAATAACTGCCATCCAATCCCCCTAGTGGAAGACTGGTTTGGTGACAATTGATTCCTTATTGTACTTAATCTCCCACAATTAGGAGATCTCATAATAAGTGAACACATACCATATTTGTCTGTGTACATTTAGTTACTCCACCAGGATAATTTTTTCCTGATTCCACCCATTTGCTTGAAAATATCATGATGTCATTTTCTTAGCTGAATAATACTTGGTTATGGAAATATTTCACATTATCCCTGAAGGAGATTGTCAGCCCTGTTCTTTAGTCTTTGGACGTTGCTAGGACTTTAATCATTGTATTGAATGATAAGCTTTCAGGATAACAAAGTTCTTTTAGCCTAGAATTCCCTCCATCTTCTTCTACTTCCTGGTGATTTTAATTACAATGTCCCCTCGAACCCTATTATTTGACATATGGAGTCACCAGTGAGGAAATGTTTGCTTAGGGTTAGGAGGTATGGCCTTCTTAGATAATATAATTTCTTTTGATTCCCTAATTTCTTTTTCAGCTCTTTGGTCTTTTGTATTCAGGCAGGCTGCTGATTTTTTTTTTTGAGTTAAATTTGTATTCAGCCACTTTGCAGAAGGTGTTTATCAGCTGTAGGTGTTCCCTGGTAGAATTTTTGGGGTCACTCATATATCATGTCATCTGAAAACAGTGATATTTTGACTTCTCTTTTTCCAATTTGTATCACCTTGATCTCCTCCAATTGTCTTATTGCTCTGGCAAGGACTTCTAGAACTTCCAGAAAGGATATGGAGAGAGTGGAGATCCTTGCCTTGTCCCTGATTTCAATGTGATTGCTTGAAGTTTTTCTCCATTCAGTTTGATGTTGGCTATAGGCTTCCTGTATATTGCCATTATTATATTTAGATATGTGCCTTGTATCCTTGATCTCTCCAATACTTTAAACAAGTATGATTGTTGAATTTTGAAAAATATTTTTTCTGCATCTAAGATGATTAACATGTTTTGTTTTGTTTGTTTTAATATGGTGGATCACAGTGATGGATTTCTGTATGTTGAACCACTGTTGCATACCTGGGATGAAGCCTAACTGGTCATAGTGGATGATATCTTTGATGTGTTCTCATATTCAGTCAAAGGCATAAAGTTCCTTGGTGTGACCCTAAACAAGCAAGTCAAAGACTTGTATGAAAAAAAATTCAAGTCTCTGAAGAAAAAACTCGAAGAAGATATCAGAAGATGGAAAGATCTTCCATTCTCACGGCATGGCAGGATTAACATTCTAGAAATAGCCATTCTACCCAAAGCAATTTAAAGATTTAATGCAATACCCATCAAATTACCAACACAATTTTTTACAGACCTTGAAAGAAAAATTATCAACTTCATATGGAAAAAGAAAAAAACCAGAATTGGCAAAACAATCCTCCACAATAAAATACTTTTTAGGGGTATCTCTGTCCCTAATCTCAAGCTGTATTATAGAGCAACAGTAATAAAAACTGCATGGTACTGGCACAGAAACAGAATGGTGGATCAATGGAAGTGAATAGAAGACCCAGAAATAAACCTACAAACTTATGGACACCTGAGTTTTCACAAAGATGCCAAAACCATACCAATGGAAAAAAGATCACATCTTCAACAAATTTTGTTGTTCTAACTGGATATCTACATGTAGCAAAATGCAAATAGTTCCATACTTATCAAAACTAAAGTCTAAGTGGATCAAAGACCTCAACATAAAACCAGACACATTAAATCGGTTATAAGAAAAGGTAGGGAAGAGCCATGAACTCATTGTCACAGGGAACAACCACTTGAACAACACAGGCTCTAAGAGCAACAATCAATACATGGGACTTTGTGAAACTGAAAAGATTCTGGAAAGGAAAGGACACTGTCATCAACAAAACAAATGCCTACACATTGGGAAACAAATCTTCACCAACCCTCTATGTGACAGAGGGTACCTATCCAGTATTTGTATAGAAATAAGAACTTGAAAAGCATCAAATCAAATAACCCAATTAAAAATGGGGAACAGAGTTAAACAGACAGAGGAATACTGAATGAAAAAACAAAACAAACAACAACAAACAACAAGAAAAAACACTTAAAGAAATTCCCAATGTCATTAGCCATCAGGGAAATGCAAATCAAAATGAACCAGAGATTTCACCGTACACCAATCAGAATGGAAAAGATCCAAAAATTAAAGTGAGAACACATGCTGGAGAGATCATGGACAAAGGGGAACATTCCTCCACTGCTGGTGGGAATGTAAACTTGTACAACTACACTGGAAATCAGTCTGGTACTTTCTCAGACAAATAGGAATAGTGCTTCCTCAAGATCCATTTATACCACTCCTAGCCATATATCCAAAAGAGGCTCAAGTACACAATAAAGATATTTGGTCAACCATTTTTGTAGCAGCTTTAGTTATAAAACACAGAACCTGGAAATAAACCAGATGTCCCCCACCCCAAGTGAAGAATGGATACAAAAATATTGGTACATCCACACAATGGAATGTTACTTAGCAGTAAAAAACAAGGAAATCATGAAATTTGCAGATAAATGGTGTGAACTGGAAAAGAATGCTGATTGAGCTATCCCAGAAGCAGAAAGACTCACATGATATATACTCATTCATATAGACATATAATATAGGAGAAATCTATTGTACACCTAAAGAAACTAATCAAGAGGGAGGACTCTTGTTAAAATGCTCAATCACCATCCCAAAGGGTGAAATTCTTCTCATCAGAAGAAAGAGAAAACAGGAACAAGTTAGGAACCAGCCATAGAGGTCTTCTGAAAGGCTATGCCCTGCAGACTATCAAAGCAGATGCTGAGACTTATGGCCAACTGTTGGGTAGAAGGTGTGGAATCTAATGAAAGAATTGGGAAATACTAAGATCTGGAGAGGACAGGACGTCCACAAGGAGAGCAACAGAACCAAAAAAATCTGTGCACCAGGATCTTTCCTGAGACTCATACTCCAACCAAGTACCATGCATGCAGATAACCTAAAACTTATGCACAGATGTAGCCAATAGCAGTTCAATATTCCAGTGGGTTCCACAGTAATTGGAACAAGGAATGACTTGGACATGAACTGATTGGCCTGATCTTTGAAAACCACACTCTGATGGGGGAGCAGCCTTACCAGGCCACAGAGGAAGACAATGTAGCCAATCTTGATGAGTTCTGTTAGAATAGGATTAAAAGTAAGGTGAGGAATTTCTACCCTATTAGTGGACTTGGGTATTGGCATGCATGGAGAAGGTGAAAGGAATAGGGGATGGGGAGAGAAGATATGAGGTATTTATAGGGTGATATAAAGTAAATAAAGTGCAAAAAGTTCCATACTTATCACCCTGCACAAAACTAAAGTCCAAGTGGATCAAAGACCTTAACATAAAACTAGACACAGTAAACTGATTAGAAGAAAAAGTGGGGGATACCCTCAAACTGATTGGCACAGGAGACAACTTCCTGAAGAGAACACCAACAGCACAGACTCTAAGAGCAACAATCAATAAATGGGACCTTATGAAACTGAAAAGCTTCTGTAAATCAAAGGATCCTGTCCTCAGAACAAAACGACAGCCTACAGTTTGGGAAAAGATCTTCACCAACCCTATATCTGACAGAGGGCTAATATCCAGTATATATAAAGAACTAAAGAAGTTAAACAACAAAAAATCAAGTAATCCAATTAAAAAATGGGGTACAGAGCTAAACAGAGACTTCTCTGCAGAGGAATATCGAATGGCAGAGAAACATTTAGAGAAATGATTAGCCTCTTTGGCCATCAGGAAAATGCAAATCAAAACAACCCTAAGATTTCACATTACACCCATCAAAATGGCTAAGATAAAAAACTCAAGAGACAACACATGTTGGAGAGGTTGTGGAGAAAGGGGAACCCTCCTCCACTGCTGGTGGGAATGTAAACTTGTACAACCACTCTGGAAATCAATCTTGCACTTTCTCAGACAACTAGGAATAGCACTTCCTCAAGATCCAGCTATACCACTCCTAGTCATATATCCAAAAGATTCTCAAGTGCACAATAAGGACATTTGCTCAACTATGTTTGTAGCAGCCTTATTTGTAATAATAGCCAGAATCTGGAAACAACCCAGATGCCCCTCAGTGGAGGAATGTATGCACAAATTGTGGTAAATCTACACAATGGGATATTACTAAGCAATAAAAAACAAGGAAATCATGAAATTTGCAGGTAAATGGTGGGATCTGGAAAAGAGCATCCTGAGTGAGCTATTCCAGAAGCAGAAAGATGCACATGGTATATACTCACTCATATAGACATATAATATAAGATAAACCTACTAAAATCTGTACACCTAAAGAAACTCATCAAGAGGGAAGACTCTTGCTAAAATGCTCAATTCCTATCCAGAAAAGCAAAGAGGCTGGACATCAGAAGAAGGAGAAAAGAGGGAACAAGTCAGGAGCCTGACACAGAGGACCTCTGAAAATCTCTGTGCTGCAGACTATCAATGTAGATACTGAGACTTATGGGCAACCTTTGGGCAGAGTGCAGAGAATCTTATGAAAGAAGTGGGAAATAATAGTAAGAATTGGAGAGAAAAGGAGGTCAACGAGGATGGCAATAGAACCAAAAATTTGAGCACAGGGGTCTTTCCTGAGACTCATACTCCAGCCAAGTACCACGCATGGAGATAATCTAGAACTGCTGCACAGATGTAGCCCATGACAGTTTAGCGTCCAAGTGAGTTCCATAGTAATGGGAACAGGGATTGATTCTGATGAGAACTGATTGGCCTGCTCTTTGATTACTTCCCCCTGCGGGGGGAGCAGTCTTACCAGGCCACAGAGGAAAGAAGTGGGAAATAGTAAGATCTGGAGAGGACAGGAACTCCATAAGGAGAGCAACAGAACCAAAAAAATCTGAGCACAGGGGTCTTTCCTGAGATTGCTATTCCAACCAAGGACTATGCATAGAAATAACCTAAGACCCCTGCACAGATGTAGCCCATGGCAGTTCAGTATCCAAGTGGGTTCCGTTGTAATAGGAACAGGGACTGTCTCTGACATGAACTGATTGCTCCTTAATTTCCTCTCCCTGAGGGGGAAGCATCATTACCAGGCCAAAGAAGAAGACGATGCAGCCACTCCTGATGAGACCTAATTGACTAGGATCAGAAGGAAAGAAAAGAAGTCCTCCTCTATCAGTGGACTTGGGGAGGGGCATGTAGGCAGAGGGTAGAGGAAGGGAGGGATTGGGATGGGAGGAGAGAGGGAACCAAGTGGGGATACAAAGTGAGTAAAGTGTAATTAATAAAGAAAACAAAGGAACATATTCTATAATGTTCAAATGTAAGTGTATCCTGCTACACTAACTCCAGAAAGGTCTGTATAGCAGAAAAATGTGTTTTGTAAGCATAAAATTATGCAAACTGATGAGAAGATATGTTTCCTATGGGAATCAGCTTCCTGGAAGTCCCTAGCAAGAACCCTAACATGGCCATCTAAGCCAAAAGATGTATTTTAAGTTTTACCCTTACTTAGTTACAGGATTAAATTAATGAGCTTTTTAAATAAATAAATAAGTAAGTAAGTAAGTAAATAAATAAAAACAAAAACTTTTAAAAATTATAATTTCAGGGGGCGGGGCAAGATGGCGGCGCCGTGAGGACTCTCATTCTGAACAACAGCACTGCAGGATTGGCACAGTGACCAGCAAGTAGAAATCGTGGTCATAAAACACAAGTGATTGTGTTTCTCATGTGAGAGGATACCCCACAGTGGGGGATTCAATCAGCTTTAACTCACCCAGCTAAACCGTGGAAGAAACCCTGGTTCCAACAGGCGCATGGTGGCCAGCCCAGAGCTACATGCCAGCGTGATCTTTTCACTGTCCCAGACTGAACTGTGGGCCCACAACATCACAGACTGGATTTTCCAGTCAAGAGATATCCCCATGGAGTAGGAAACGACTGGGAACGACCTTAGGTCACCCAGACATTCCCTGGAAAAGACTCAGGTTCAGAGGGTGCCCCAGGAGCCAGCCCAGACCCAGAGCCAGGGACCCAGGTGCCTGCACAGAGCCCTGCCTGAGCGCCTGATTCACCACCTCAGATAGAACTGTGGGCCCCAGGGCACTAGAGACTCAGTTTTACCATTGGGTCTGATCTCAGAGCACTCAGCTGATACAACCACCACGAAAAGGTCTCGGGAAAATTACCCAGTTTAGGCAGATGTCCAGGCTCCCAAAGGCCAGAGAGGCAGAGCCACAGGCGGGCGTCTGTGCCTGTGGGTTTTACTCGCCACCACCCCAGAAAGAACGGCGGTCCCCAAAGCAAAGACTGGGTGTCCCTGGCAGGAGGAAACCCCCAGCAGGGGCGATCATCAGGTCTAATGCTCAGGACACCCAGCACCAAAAGACTCTTTGGATTCAAGCAGACTCTAGGCTCTAGCCTACTACTGCAGGCAGGAGCGCTGTGCTCAGCCGCCATTATTGAGTACCCCTAGGGCACTGGGGCACACAGCTACATCCTCAGACCTACAAAAACCAGAGAGTCATTACAATAGCTGTCAGATACTGTGTAAAGAATCAACCAGTTACCCCTAGCTAGACTGACAAAACTGTGTGAACCCCTGGTCCTACAAGAGGGCTGCACCCACAGTTCCGGACCAGAGCAGTGCCTGCAGCTGACATCTCAGACAGGGACACACAGCTTCCAGTCCAGACTGAGGCAACCAGCCTCCAGACCAGAGCTCCCAGGTGCCAGGTCAACTTAGGTGCACATTCTTTAGGCCCAAGGCAGAGCACTTAGCCTCTGGCCCAGAGACTTGCTGGGCACTCCTCTCACTTTCCTGGACAAAACTGTGTGTCCCAGGATAACAGACTGAGTTTCCCTGATGGGAGAAAACCCCACAGCTAGGGAATCAGCAGGTTCTTCAAGAGGACCGTACCTGGAAAACTGTAACAACAGCAGCAGCTCACTAAATTTATAATGAGAAACCCAACAGTGGGGCAGCTGTCTTGAGAACTTCTATGGGTAAGAGGAGAGCCCCCCCCCCGCCTAACAAAGACCACAGTTACTACTCAGGTACTCAGGGCTAAACACCTGAGGTGAGCAGTGACAATTCCTGAGAAACACTGGCCATACAGTGATCATAACCAAAAAATCAGAGGAGGACTCCTTCAGGAAAAATCATCATCCGACCAAGGGGATTCTCCCTACCTCAGGACTCCAGAAGCACAGAAACTAACAGTCAACACCTAAAATAGCCCAATGGGTAGAGGTCAGCATAAAAGCTCAACCAACAAAAGACAGAGCAATATGGCATCTCCAGAACCCAGCCATCCAGGAACGAACAGCCCTGGACAATGTGGCACAATAGAAAATCAAGAAGATGACCTTACATCTATGCTGATGAAGAGGATAATAGAGGAAACAAATAAAATATGTAAAGAATTAGGAGAAGATAAAAACAAACAGATAATGGCTATCCATAAAGAAATGGAGGAAGTTAAAGACAAGCAGATTATGGCCATCCATGAAGAAATACTGGAAGATGCAGCCAAACAGTTTGCGGCCTTCGAAAGAAATAATTAAATCACTGAAAGAAGTAAAAGAAACATAGTTGAAAGAACTATAAAAAAAAAGAGTAAAATACAATCAGACAGGTGATGAAAGTAAACAAAACAAATCAAGACCTGAAGATAGAACTGGAAAAATTAAAGAAAGCACAAATGGAGGAAATAATGGAAGGGAAGAATTTAGGAAAGAAAACAGGAACTACAGAGGTAAGCATAACTAACAGACTACAAGAGATAAAAGAAAGAATCTCAGGTGTAGAAGATACAATGGAAGAAATCTACGTATGTGTCAAAGAAAATGTTAAATCTAAAAAATTCCTGACACAGATCATCCAAGAAATCCAAGACAATATGAAAAGACAAAACCTAAGAATAATAGGTATAGAGGAAAAAGAAGACTCCCTTCTCCAAGGCCCAGAAAATATTTTCAACAAAATCATTGAAGAAAATTTTCCCAAGTTAAAGGAGAAGCCAATAAGAGTACATGACGACTACAGAACACCCAACAAATTTGACCAGAAAAGAAAATCCTCTCGCCACATAATAATCAAAACAGTAAGTATACAGAACAAAGAAAAAATACTACAAGCTGTAAGAGAAAAAGGCCAAGTAACATATAATGGCAAACCCATTTGAATCACACCTGACTTTTAAACAAAGACTATGAAAGCCAGAAGGGACTGAAGGAATATCATGCAGACCCTAAGAGAACACAGATGTCAGCCCAGGCTACTATACCCTGCAAAACTCTCAGTCCTCATAGACGAAAAACAAGATCTTCAATGACAAAAACAAATTTCAACACTACCTACATACAAATCCAGTATTACAGAAGACACTAGAAGGGAAAATACAACCCAACAAAATTAGCTTCTGTCATTAAACACAGGGAAAAATTAACCTTACTACAGTAAAACAGAAAGCAATCAAGCACACAACCTTATGACCACATCTAACATCAAAATCAAAGGATCTAACAGCCACTGGTCATTAATCTCTCTCAACATCAATGGACTCAACTCTGCAGTAAAAATACACAGATTAACAGAATGCATATGTAAAAAAAAAAAAAAAAAGCAATCTGTTGTATACAAGAAATACACCTAAGGCACAAAGATATACATTACCTGAGGGTAAAGGGTTAGAAGATGATTTTCCAAGGAAAAAAAGCAGGAGTAGCCATTCTAATATCTGATAAAATAAACTTTCAACCAAAATTAATAAAAAGAGATGGGGAAGGACACTTCATACTCATCAAAGGAAAATTCCACCAGGAAGACATCACAATCCTGAACATCTATGCCGCAAATACAAGAGCACCCACATTTGTAAAAGAAACATTGATAAAAAATAAACCACACATAGATCCCCACAAGCTAATAGTGGGAGATTTCAACACCCCACTCTAAACAAAGGACAGGTCAACAAAATAGAAACTAAGAAAGAAACAATATATCTGACAGAGGTCATGAATCAAATGGACCTCAAAGACATTTACAGAACCTTACACCCAAATATAAAAGTATTTACCTTCTTCTCAGCACCTCATGGAACCTTCTCCAAAATAGACCATATAGTTGGTCACAAAGCAAGCCTCAACAGATACAAGCAGATTGAAATAATCCCTTGAATCTTGACTGATCACCATGGAATAAAGTTGGACTTCAACAACAACAGAAATAGCAAAAAGCCTACACACACATGGAAACTGAACAACTTCTTACTAAATGACAGCTAGGTCAGGGAAGAAATAAAGAACAAAATTAAAGTCTTTCTAGAACTCAACGAAAATAAAGACAAAACATACCCAAACTTGTGGGACACAACGAAAGCATTGATAAGAGGAAAGTTCATAGCACTAATTGCCTTCAAGAAGAAATTCAAGACAGCTCCTTCAAGCAACTTAATGGCCAACTTAAGAACCCTAGAAAAAGAAGAAGCAGACACACCAAGAAGGATTAGATGGCTGGAAATAATCAAACTCAGGGCTAAAATCAATCAATTAGAAACATATAAAACAATTCAAAGAATCAATTAAACCAAGAGCTGGTTCTTTGAGAAAATCAACAGGATCGACAAACCCTTAGCCAAGCTAACTAAAAGGCAGAGAAATACCAACCAAATCAACAAAATCAGAAATGAAAAGGGGGACATAACTACAGACACTGCGGAAATCCAAACAATCATTAGAACTTACTTCAAAAGTCTATATGCCTCAAAATTTGAAAATCTAAATGAAATGAACAATTTTCTTGATCAAGTCCACTTACCAAAGCTGAGTCAGGACCAGGTAAATCAATTAAATAGTCCTATATCCCCCAAAGAAATAGAAGCTGTCATCAAAAGTCTAAAAAGCACAGGACCAGATGGCTTCAGTGCAGAATTCTACCAGACATACAAAGAAGAGCTAACTCCAATTCTTTTCAAACTATTCCACAAAATAGAAACAGAAGGAACATTACAAACTCATTCTATGAAGCCACAGTCACCTTGGTACCTAAACCTCACAAAGAGTCAACAAAGAAAGAGAACTTCAGGCCAATCTCCCTTATGAACATTGATGCAAAAATACTTAACAAAATATTCACAACCGAACACATAAAGATATCATCCACCATGACCAAGTAGGCTTCATCCCAGGTATGCAAGGGTGGTTCAATATACAGAAATCCATCAATGTGATTCACCATATTAACAAACTGAAAGAAAAAAAAAACACATTATAATCTCACTAGATGCTGAAAAAGCATTTGACAAAATCCAACATCCATTCATGTTTAAATTCTTGGAGAGATCAGCGATACAAGGCACATATCTAAACATAGTAAAGACAATATACAGCAATCCTATAGCCAACATCAAACTGAACAGAGAGAAACTTAAAACAATCCCACTGAAATCCGGGATAATACAAGGCTGCCCACTCTCCCCATATCTCTTCAACATAGTACTGGAAGTCCTTGCTAGAGAGTTAGACAGTTGAAGGAGATCAAGGGGATACAGATGGAAAAGGAAGAAGTCCAATTAGCACTATTTGCAGATGATATGATAGTATACATGAGTGACCCCAAAAACACTCCCAGGAACTCCTACAGCTGATGAACAACTTCAGCAAAGTGGCCAGTTACAAAATTAACTCAAAAAATCAGTAGCCCTCCTGTATACATAAGACAAAATGGCTGAGAAAGAAATTAGAGAAACAATACCTTTCACAATAGCCACAAATGACATAAAGTACCTTGGTGTAACCTTAAACAAGCAAGTCAAAAACTTGTATGAAAAAAATTTCAAATCTCTGAAGAAAGAATTAGAAGAAGATATGAGAAGATGGAAAGATCTCCCATGCTCATGGCTTGGCAGGATTAACATAGTAAAAATGGCCATCTTACCAAAAGCAATCTACAGATTCAATGCAATGCCCATCAAATTACCAACAAAATTCTTTACAGACCTGGAAATAAAAATTCTCAACTTCGTATGGAATAACAAGAAACCCAGAATTGCTAAAACAATCCTCTACAATAAAAGATCTTCTGGAGCTATCTCCATCCCTGATCTTAAGTTGTACTATAGAGCAACAGTTTTAAAAACTGCATGGTACTGGCATAGAAACAGAATGGTGGATCAATAGAACTGAACAACTGACCCAGAAATAAACACACACACTTATGGACACCCGACATTTGACAAAGACGCCAAAATCATACAATGGAAAAAAGATAGCATCTTCAACAAATGGTGCTTGTCCAACTGGAGGTCTACATGTAGAAAAATGAAAATAGATCCACACTTCTCACCCTGCACAAAACTGATGTCCAAGTTCATCAAGGACCTCAACATAAAACCAGACCAGTAAATCGGCTTGATAGAAAAGTGGGGAATACCCTAGAACTCATTGGTACAGGAGAAAACTTCCTGAACAGAACACCAATAGCACAGGCTCTAAGAGCAACAGTCAATAAATGGGACGTCATGAAACTGAAAAGCTTCTGCAAAGCAAAGGAAACAGTCACTAAAACAAAGCGACTGCCTAGAGATTGGGAAAGAATCATCATCAAACCTTTATCTGACAGCGGACTCATATCCAGTATAAATAAAGAACTAAAGAAGCTGAAAAGCAGCAAACCAAGTAATCCACTTAAAAAATGGGGAACAGAGCTAAACAGAGAATTCTCGACAGAGGAATATCGAATGGCAGAGAAGCACTTAAAGAAATGCTCAACCTCATTAGCTCTTAGAGAAATGCAAATAAAAACAACCCTGAGATTTCACCTTACACCCATGAGAATGGCCAAGAACAAAAACTCAAGTGACAACACATGCTGGAGAGGTTGTGGAGAAAGAGGAACACTTCTCCACTGCTGGTGGGAATGTAAACTTGTACAAGCACTCTGGAAATCACTGGCACTTTCTCAGACAACTAGGAATAGTGCTTCCTCAAGATCCAGCCATACCACTCCTGGGCATATATCCAAAAGAGGCTCAAGTACACAAAAAGGACATTTTCTCAACCATGTTTGTAATAGCTTTATTTGTAATTGCTAGAAGCTGGAAACAGCCCAGATGCCCCTCAACTGAAGAATGGATGCAGAAATTGTGGTACATCTATACAATGGAATATTACTCAGCAATGAAAAATTAGGATTTCATGAAATTTGCAGGTAAATGGTTGGACCTGGAAAGAATTATCCTGAGTGAGTTGTCCCAGAAGCAAAAAGACGCAGACGCTATATACTCACTCATATAGACATATAACATAGGACAAACCCCCTAAAATCTGTGTATCTAAAGAAACTAAGCGAGAGGACCCTACCTAAAACGGTAAATCCCCATCCTGAAAGGCAAAGAGGATGGACATCTGAAGAAGAAGAAAACAGGAAACAACCTAGGAACCTACCACAGAGGGCCTCTGAAAGCCTCTGCCTTACAGACTATCAAAGCAGATGCTGAGCCTGATGGACAACTGTTGGGCAGAGTGAATGGAATTTTAGGTAAGAACTGGTAAATAGTAAGAGCTGGAGAGGACAGGGCCTCCACAAAGAGAAAAACAGAACAGGAAAATTTGAACACAGGGAACTTCCCAGAGACTCATACTCCAAACAAGGTCTATTCATGGAGATAACCTAGAACCCCTGCACAGATGTACCCCATGGCAAGTCAGTCTCCAAGTGAGTTGCATAGTAATGTGAAGAGGTACTGCCTCTGATATAATCTGACTCGTCTGCTCTTTGATCACCTCCCCCTTTGTGGGAGCAGCCTTATCAGGCCATAGTAGAGGACAATGCAGTCACTTTTGATGTGACCTGACGGACTAAGGTCAGAAAGGAGAGGAGAACCTCCCCTATCAGTGGACTTGGGGAGTGGCATGCATGCAGAAATGAGAGGGAGGGTGGGATCAGGAGGGGAGGAGCGAGGGGCTCATGGGGGGATGCAGAATGAATAAAGTGCAATTGATGAAAAATTTAGAAAAAAAGGAAAAAAAAGAAAAGATAATTTAAGAACTTTAAATGACTTTCAAAAGTGGAAGAAAAAGTTAGTCAATTTACAGGGAGCACATCTTACCCCTGGGTGCAATGGTCTCCTGAACCTACTCAGACCTCGGATACGACCACTTCTAGTTCTAGAACTGATGCAGCATGTTCCAACGAGGGGGTTAAGGCTTCTCAGAATATTTCCTATAAGTCCACACCTGTTTGTTTATAAACCCCATTTTTATTCATTATTAGCCAGATAGAGCCAAGTAATTGTGGTAATGATACTTGCTTTTTTGCCCAATGTTGGAATGCTAGTGAATTTAGGTATGCCCTGGTTACTCGCATGCCTCACTGGGTGCCTATGCCTGTTGATGTCCCTCAAGCTATGACTCTCTTCAGACAGAAAAGGGATCTTGGAATTACAGCCGCCATTGTTACTGCCATCTCATTGGCGGCTGTTGGAGCTACCACCACAGCATTAGCCAGGAGTCATACTATGCAGACTGCTCAGACCCTGAATAATTTTTTAGCCAATGTAGCTCATGCTTTAGATGTACAAAAAGGAATTAATGCTCAACTAAAAGGAGGCTTGATGGTGTTCAATCAGAGGATTGACCTTGTGCAGGAGCAAATTGATACCCTATGGCAAATCACTCAACTTGGCTGTCAATGGAAGTATGCTGGACACTGTGTCACTAGCATACAATATGAGAATTTTTCCCGTGCTGCAAATCTGTCTAAACAATTGTCTAGCTATATTTTAGGTAATTGGACTGAAGCATTCGATACTATGATGGAGCAGCTGAGAGTGGCCATTGTTACAGCAAATTCTACCAGAGTTGACGCAGGTCTAGCCACGGGATTATCATCATGGATTGTTGCAGCCATGAATCATCTGAAGGAATGGGCAGGCATGGGAGCATTAACAGGCCTTCGGGTGTTGGTCTCCTTGGTTTGCCTGTGGTGTATATGCAAGATTAGTGTCTCACAACAGCATAATGCAGCCATGACCATTCAGGCCTTTACAGCCATTGAAGCAGGACAGTCTCCCCAAGCATGGTGGCTACCATAAAAAGCCAAAATGTTATGCTCAGGATGTGAGGCTAAGCACTGCACTCAGGGTCAGCCACTTTCAACCCAGAGAAGAACATGTCTGATTGCATGTGGGTTGATGCCCCAGGTCCTGCCTCTGAGAAAAAGGTATCAGACGGGTCTGATCTCTTTGGGTGGATGACACCTAAATGAACATCAGTACAAAGTCCCAATTTATTTCTAATATCAGAGATCAGACCTCTAGTCTTGCCTGATGCATCTAAAACAAAAAGGGGGAACTGTAGAGAGCTGTGTATTGTGGTGCCTTAAAGATGGAGATGGTTTCCGCCTTCCACCTTCCTGATGGTGAGGGCTCTCTGTCATAAACAACTCCATATTTGGTTAAGGCTTAGGATCTGGCTTGCTTCCGTGTATGTGGACCTATCTGCAATCCCCACGAGGCACACTGGGGTTGGCTACCCAGAGGCTATTTAAGCTGTGGGCTGGCTTTCCCCAGGGTCAGAAGATTGTTTAAGATTCCTGAATAAACTGCATTGAGAAGAAGAAGAACAACAAAAATGATCAGAAAGGAGGAGAGGAGGACCTCCCCTATCAGTGGACTTGGGGAGAGGCATGCATGCAGAAAGGGGGAGAGGGTGGCCCGGGATGGGAGGAGGAAGGGGCTTATGGGGGGATACAAAAGGAATAAAGTGTAATTAATAAAAGTTAAATAAAAAATTTAAAAAAAGAAGTGGGAAATAGTAAGAGCTGGAGAGTACAGTAACTCCACAAGGAGAGCAACAGAATAAGAAAATTTGAACACACGGTACTTCCCAGAGACTCATACTCCAACCATGGACTATTCATGGAGATAACCTAGAACCCTGAAATGCAGCCACTTCTGATGAGAACTGATAGACTAAGATCAGAAAGAAGGAGAGGAGGACCTCCCCAATGAGTGGACATAAGGAGGGGCATGCATGCAAAAAGGGGGTAAGGGGGACTAGGAGGGAAGGAGGGAGTGGCTTATGGGAGGATACAAAATGAATAAAGTATAATTAATAAAAGTTAAATAAAAAAGAAAAAACATTATAATTCTTTTTGTAGGTACATTATAAAAGGTTGTGCTTTGAGGTTGATATTCCAATTTAAGTGACCAGACAGAATGGAGTTTCTCTCTCTGTGTCACTGTCACATTATATCTTTGTTTCTTTTGTTATAGGTCATTGGTTTCTGAATCTTTTTCTCTATCTCTTTCTATGTCTCTCTCTGTCTCCCTCTCTCTCACTGCAGCTTGTGGTTTAGTATGAAAATCTCTCAGTTCTGCTGAAGGAATAAAAAAGATGACTGCTTGCTAACTTGTCATCCAGGATGGTCTCTGTAAAAATATGAGCAAGGTCACACTTAAATGCTTTTTGTTCAAAGATTTGAGTTGGTAAGGAACTTTTCACACTAAGTAATTCATTGACTGAGGATATATCTATGCATTTAACAAATAATAATGGAATCTGTGATATATTGTAACTCACATGTCAAGGACAACTGACTTTATTAATGACCACTTGAAAGAAATATATTACACTTTTCCTGAACTAAGAGTCTTGGACACCGGAACTGTCTTCTCTGTGTTGTGTGCTTTCAGCTGCCCAGATCGATGCATGCAGGGCTGCTCAGCCTTTCTCTGAAGCAGGCTGTACACTTGGCCCTATTAATAACTGGCTCCTGAAACACTTATTGCCTTTAACCTGTTTCATTATATCATTCTGCCTCTTGGTGATTCAGGCCTAAGGGAATCTTGAGGTTTCCATGGAGATGAGTGAACAAACTTTCCTCACTGTCCAGTATCTCTGATCCTGTGCACATGTGACATTTTCTTGTGAGACACACAAGCCTTTATCTCATCCCTTTATCTAGATCCCACACCTTTACTCTTGATTACCTCTGTGACAATGTCAGGTAGACAATGAAACAATTAAACTTTATTTAATTTGACATATTCCTAAGTAGGGAAGCTTCCAAGTGATGTGGGATCAAGGGGAATGTATTGACTGACAAGGTAGTGTCCTCCTGAGGTCTTGAATTTGAAAGTTACTAGGTTGTGAATTTAAACTGAAAAGTTACTCACATACTCATAAAATGGACTTTCATATTCTTATTGATATAATAGGCTAGCAATGTCTAGTTTTCCCTGGGCTATTGAGTCTTTAAGAGCAGGGAAAAGAAAAGGAAAGCAGGAAATTAATGGGACTGGTTTGGCTGAAAGTGAGAAAGATTGGTGAGTATAAAAGAACTGTGGGGAAATACACTATTTGACAGGTGGAGAAATTCCACACTTCTTGTGTTGCCAACCCTCTATGAGCAGTGTTGCCTTGGCTGACATGGCTAGATTGGCAACTATATCCTACTCAGTTATCAATGAGGAAAAATATTGGTCCTGAGATTAAAAATGGGCCTTCAGGAAAGAGAAATGGGTCTGTGTTTTATACCCAGGACATAAGAGCAGCTGGGTATTCTTCTGTGGTCTTTCATACAAACCCTGTAAATGTAGTGTTAGTGTTAGGACTGCTTGTTCAGAGGTGCCACCAGAACTCATGGCATCTGAGGAAGCTGGGTAACCACTAGTTCATGGCTAGGATTCTCTGCTCCATAATGAATACCTGTACAGCATGCCTTATGAAGTCAAACTCGGCCATCCTTTAGTGAAAACTTTTCTTCATGTTAGAAGTCATTGTAAAAATTGTGAACATATTATTTTAAATTATTATGTGGGAATAATATATAACATACATTACAGTCCTTTTCCATTGCTCCCAGGTTCAAATTCCTATCCATGTGTCACACTAAAATATGTTTTTCTTTAAAATACACCAATTTTATTATATGATGTTCATATATTCTTTGGAATATGATCAGAGTCTCAGGCCAAGTTCCTTAAAACAACCTGAGATAACCCTTTCTGCATCTAGGCACCACCAGCAAGAACATGACATCAGTGCCAAAGAGCTCTAACTTCTTTACCTTATTCACAATTTTTCTTATGCCTTTTTTATTCTGATTTGTTTACTTTGTATCCACTCTGCTGCCCCCTCCCTGTTCTCCTGTCATAAGTAGAAGGAGTTGAGGACACAAAGAGAACAATGCCCCGAGAATAATGCCACAGAGGAAGATGATGCTCTGAACCATTTAGAGCTGAGTGTTTAAAGAACTCTGTCTGAATAATATCAGACTGTGGGTCTCTGTATGCAATCACATTTGATGCAGAATGAAGTACCTCTGTGGATACAAGAACATGACACTGATCTATCATTTGAGGGCAGAGGGCAACATATTTTACTAACAACAGCCTGGGTTGATTGAAAATTTAGGTAGGTTGGCCTGGCCAAAAAAATTAATTAACTGCCACCCAGTCGTTCTAGTGGAAGACAGGTTTGGTTCTTTATCTCCCATTATTTCGAGACCTCCTCATAAGTTAATACATACCATATTTGTCTTTCTGAATTTTAGTTACTTCACCCAGGATGATTTTTTCTGGTTCCATCCATTTGCTTGAAAATATCATGATGCTATTTTCTTAGATGAAAAAGACTCCCTTATGGAAATAAAATACATTTTCACCAAAGGAGATAATCAGGCCTGATCTTTAGTCTTTAGAAATTGCTGGGACTTTAATCATTGTATTGAATGACAAAGTATCAGGATAACTGTTCTTTTATCCTAGAAATTTCTCCATCTTCTTCCAATTTCTGGTGATTTTAGTGGCAATATCTGCTTGATGCTCATGTATTTTCATGTGAGTCTCTGGTAAGGAAATATCTGGGAAGGCTTAGGAGGCATGGCCTTGTTCAATAATATTATTCCTATTAGAGTTATATTGTAGTAGGATGTGCTTTGAGTCTGATATGTCAATGAAAGTGACATTACAGAACCTAATCTCTGTTCTTGGTCTTTTTCACGTTATATCTTTGTTTCTATCTGTCTTGGTCTTTCTATTTCTGAATATGTCTCCCTAGAAATTTTTCTCTCTGTCTCTTCTCATTGTCCCTCTCTATGCCTGCTGCTTTCGATTTAGTATGAAAAGTTCTCAGTTCTGCTGAAGGACTAAAACAAGATGTCTGCTGGCTGATTTGACATCCTGGATTGTCTCTGTAAAAATATAAGCAACCTGCCAATTAAATGGTTTTTGCTTAAATATTTGCCTATGTCAAGGAGCATTTTCACAGTAGGTAATTTACTGACTGAGGACATATCTGTGCATTTAACAAATAATAATGAAATCAGTGAAAATGTGAAAGTCACATATCAAGGCCACCTGACTTCATTAATGAACACTTCAAGGGAATATGAGATCATTTTTCTTAACTATGAGTCTTAGACACAAGAAGAGATATCTCTGAGTTGTGTGCTTTCTCAGACTTTCTCTCAAACAGTCTGTCCACTTGGCCATTTAAATACTGATTCCTGAAACTCTTACAGGCTTTCACCTGTTTCATGACATTATCCTCCCTCTCAGCCAATCAGCACCTGAGAGAATCTTGAGGTTTTCATGGAAATGAGGAAACAAACTTTCTTCACTGTCCAGTATCTCTGATACTGTGCATACCTGACTTTTTCTTGTGAAAACCAAGAAAAAGTCCTTTATCTCATTTCTTTATCCAGATCCCACACCTTTACAAACCCTATTTAGCTCTGTAACAATGTCAGGTAGGAAATGAAACTTTAATCTTACTTTATTTAATTGGACAGCTTCCTAAGTAGGTAAGCTTCAAAGTGATGTTGGATTAAGGGGAATATAGAAAATGACAAGGTGGTCTCCTACTGTGGTATTAGTTGTGAAATTTCCTAGGATATGACTTTAAACTGAATAGTCACTCATGTACTCACTAAATATACCTTCGCGTTCTTATTGATATAATAGTCTGTTAGGGTCAAGTGTTTCCTGGGGTATTGGGTCTTTAAGAGCATGTAAAGAGAAGGAAACCAGACAATTCCTGGACTGGTTTGGCTTAAACAGTAAAATATTGGTGAGTGTTAAAGGAGATATTCAGGGCAATAAACTATTTAACAGCTGGTGCTATTATGGTCATTTCATAATACTATTGTTTTGTCGTAACAGCATTTTGATGTCATAATAGCATTGTGACATCACAGTATCATTGTGATTTCAAAATTCCATTGTGATGTCATGCCACAATCATCCCATGCCAAATTCATGTGTATTTATAAAAAAATTGTGATGTTGTAATAAATATGTAATATCATAACGGGATTGTGAAGTCATAACACCATTGAGATATAATAGCATTGTGAAGTCATAATAGCATTTTGATGTCATAATACCATTGTGATATCTTTTTTTTATTGTAGTAAACCCATTGTTTATTTTTAGTCTGACATCTCCACTTACTTTTTCTTTTTTTTTTTTTCAATGCAGTTTATTCAGGATCCTTGAACAATCATCTGACCCTGGGGAAAGCCAGCCCACAGCTTAAATAGCCTCTGGGTAGCCAACCCCAGCATGCCACGTGGGCAATGCAGATAGGTCCACATACATGGAAGCAAGCCAGATCCTCAGCCTTAGCCAAATGTGGAGTTGTTCGTGACAGAGAGCACTCACCATTGGGAAGGAGGAAGGTGGAAACCAGCTCCCTCTTTAAGGCATAGCATTCCGCAGCTCTCTACAGTTCCCCCTTTTTGTTTTAGATGCATCAGGCAAGAGTAGAGGTCTGATGTCTGATATTAGAAATAAATTGGGACTTCGTACTGATGTTCATTTAGGTGTCATCCACCCAAAGAGCATCAGACCCGTCTGATACCTTTTTCTCAGAGGCAGGACCTGGGGCATCAACCCGCATGCAATCAGACATGCTCTTCTTTGGGTCAAAAGCAGCTGACCCTGAGTGCAGTGCTTAGCCTCACATCCTGAGCATAACATTTTAGCTTTTTATGGTAGCCAACCATGCTTGGGGAGACTGTCCTGCTTCAATGGCTGTAAAGGCCTGAATGGTCATGGCTGCATTATGCTGTTGTGAGACTCTAATCTTGCATATATACCACAGGCAAACCAAGGAGACCAACACCAGAATGCCTGCTAACGCTCCCATGCCCTCCCATTCCTTCAGATGATTCATGGCTGCAGCAATCCATGATGATAATCCCGTGGCTAGTCCTGCGTCCACTCTGGTAGAATTTACCGTGACAATGGCCACTCTCAGCTGCTCCATCATAGTATCGAATTCTTCAGTCCAATTACCTAAAATATAGCTAGACAATTGTTTAGACAGATTTGCAGCACAGGAAAAATTCTCATGTTATATGCTAGTGACTCAAAGTCCAGCATATTTTCATTGACAGCCAAGTTGAGCGATTTGCCATAGGGTATCAATTTGCTCCTGCACGAGGTCAATCCTCTGATTGAACACCATCAAGCCTCCTTTTTTTTTTTTGAGCATTAATTCCTATTTGTACATCTAAGGCATGAGCTACATTGGCTAAAAGTTTATTCAGGGTCTGAGCAGTCTGCACAGTATGACTCCTGGCTAATGCCATGGTGGTAGCTCCAACAGCCGCCAATGAGATGGCAGTAACAATGGCGGCTGTAATTCCAAGATCCCTTTTCTGTCTGAAGAGAGTCATAGCGTGAGGGGCATCAACGGGCACAGGCACATGTTATCATTGTGATGTCATAATAGCATTTAGATGTCATATGATTGTGATTTCTTAATACCTTTTTAAAGTCATAAGCCCATTTTGGCAACATTATAGCATTATTATATCATAACATTTGATGTCATAATAGCATTGTGATGTCATAATTCCATTTTGATATCATGAAATCATTGTGATGTCATAAAAGTATTGTGATGATATAATAGGCTTTTGATGTCATAATGCCACTGCAAAGTGAAAATTCCTTTGTGATGTCATACCACAATGAAGTTGTAATAGCATTGTGATGTCATAATATGATTGTGATATGATAACAATAATGTGATGTCATGATAGCTTTGTGATGTTATGTAACATTGCATTGTTATGTTATATTATAATATTATTGTGATGTTATAATTCTTTTGTGATATCATACCATATGAGGTCATAATAGCATTAGGATATCATAATAGCATTGTGATATCATAATTCCATAGTGGTGTTTTAATAGCATATTGAGGTCATAACCCCATTGTGATGTCCTTATACCATTGTGATGTGATCAAAGCATTGTTATATCATACCACTGTGGTGTCAAAATTCCATTCTGCTGTAATGCCAGGTGATTTTATTAAGGAATTCTTGAAAGAAATATGTGACACCATTCCTGAAATAAGAGTCTTGGACAGGAACTGTCATCACTGGGTTGTATGCTATCAGCTGCTCAGATTGAGACATGTAGAGCTGCTCCCCATTTCTCTCAAGCAAGCTGTGTCCTACACAGTGGTCATGAGGAACCCTCCTTGTTCTGGGCCTTTAGGACTGAGAAATGGAACCATGTTATATGCCTATGACACAAGAGCAGCAGTGTTTCCTTCAGTGGTGCTCTAGACAAACCCTTTAAATGTAGTGTTAGTGCCAGTATTTTTTGTTCAGCAGAATCTTTTCTCCATTTTCAGTCATTGTATAAGTTGTCAACATGTTATTTTTACTGATTATGTGGGAATTTCATATAATATACATAATACACCTTTTCTATTGCTCACAGATTCTAATTCCTACTATTTTTTTTCTTTAAAATACATCAATTGAAGTAAGCATTGTTCATCTATTCATTGGAACATGATCAGAGTCTAAGTGCTAAGTCTCTGAAGAAAATTGAGTTCAATGTTGCTGCACCCTGGCACCACCCCCAAGAAGAAGACATCAGTCCTGAAGAACTCTATACTTCATAATCTTGATCACAGTTTCTCTTATGTATTCATTGATTTGTTTACTTTGTATCCCCTCTGCTGTCATGTCCATCTTTTCCTCCAAGTCCCACCCACACTCCTTCTCCTACCCTTAGGCCCTTTCTCTAATTTCCCGAGAGGTTAGGTCCTCCTCTCCCTTCTATCTGACCTAGCTTATCAGGTCTCATCAAGGCTGGTTGTATCATCTTCTTCTGTGGCCTGATTCTCAGGGCATTTTTCTCCTTGTGTCCTCAATTCCCTCTACTTATGACACTCTTCATGCCTCTATTCCTGAAGGTTTCCCAGAGCTCTGAGGGGAGGAAATTCAATGTAAAAATCCCATTTAGAGCTGAATGTTTTAAGGTCTCTCTCTCCATAATATAGGACTGTGGGTCTCTGTAAGCAATGCCATTTGATGCAGAAGGAAGCATATCAATGAACAGAATGGATGGAAGAATATGGCACCAATCAATCATTTCAGGACAGGGAGCAACATATTTTAATAACAACAGCCTGCATTGCTTGAAAATTTCCATTCAATGCCCAGGTCCAAAAACTCAATAAACTGCCACCCAATCCCCCCAAATGGAAGACTGGTTTGGTTACAATAGATGTCCTATTGGACCTTTATCTCCCAGTATTAAGAGACCTCCTAAGAAGTGAGTGCATACTGTATTTGTCTGTCTGCATTTTACTTACTTAACCCCAGATGAATTATCTGGTTCCATCCATTTGCCTGAAAATAACTTGATGTCATTTGCTTAGCTGAATAATTCTCTGTTAAGGAAATATTCCACATTTTCCCCAAAGGAGATTGCCAGTCCTGATCTTTAGTCCTTAGAGACTGCTGGGACTTTAATCATTGCATTGAATGACAAAATATCAGGATAACTATGTTCTTTTCTTATATGTCCCTCCATCTTCTGCCAGTTCCTAGTGATTTGAATTGCAATGTTCCCTTGCAGCTCATCTATTTATATGTGGAGTTCCCAGAGAGGAAATGTCTGGGAAAGGTTAGGAGTTATAGCCTTGTTAGATACTATAATTCCTACTAGAGTTATATTATGGATGTGCTTTGAGGTTGATATGCCAATGAAAATGACCAGACCGAATGGAGTCTTTGTCTCTCAGTCTCTGTCATTTTATATCTTTGTTTCTGTCGGTCTTGGTCTCTGTCTTTCTGAATATGTCTCTCTAGCTCTTTCTCACTATCTCTCTTTCCCCCTCTCTCTGCCTGCTCCTTGTGGTTCAGTATGAAAAGCTCTCAGTTCTGCTGAAGCACTATAACAACATGACTGCTTGCTCAGTCATCAATATTACTCAGCATTAAAAACACAAGGAAACCATGAAAACTGCATGTAAATAGTGGGTAGTAGAAAATATCATTCTGATTGAGCTATCCCAAAAGCAGAAAGACACAGATGGTATATATTCACTCATATAGACATATATTATAAGGTAAACCTACTGAAATCTGTACACCCAAAGAAACTAATCAAGATGGAGGACTCTGGATAAAATGCTCAATTGCCATACCAAAAGGCAAAGAGGATGGACATCAGAAGAAAGAGAAAACAGGGAACAAGTTAGGAGCCTGCCACAGAGGGCCTTTGAAAGACTCTGCCCTGCAAACTGTCAAAACAGATGCCAATTGTTGGGCAGTGTGCTTGGAATCTTTTGTAAGAAATGAGAAATAGTAAGATCTGGATAGTAGGACAGGAGCTCTACAAGGAGAACAACAGATCCAAAAATGTGAGCACATGAGTCTTTCCTGAGACTCATACTCCAACCAAGTACCATGCATGGAGATAACCTAGTACCCCTGCACTGATGTAGCCCATAGCAGTAATGGGAACAGAGACTGCCTCTGACATGAACTAATTGGCCTGCACTTTGATCACCTCTCCTTGATGGGGGAGTAGACTTACCAGGCCACAGAGGAAGACAATGCAGTAAGTCCTGATGAGATCTGATAAACTAGGATTAGAAGTGGGGAGAGGAAGTCTCTTTTTCTGTTGGTCTCAGTCTCAATATTTCTGAACAGTTCTCGCTAGCTCTTTCTCTCTCTTGCTCTCTCTCTTTGCCTGTCACTTGTGTTTCAGTATGAAAAGCTCTCAGTTCAGGTGAAAGACTACAATAAAGTTGACTGCTTGGTGAAGTGACATCAGGGATGGTCAATTTAACAATATAAGCAAGCTCCAATTAAATGCTTTTTGTTCAAAGATTTCACTTTATCAAGGTGCATTTTCCCACTAATTGACTGACTGTAATTTTACAGTAATTGACTGACTGAGGACATATCTTTGCTTATAGCAAATAATAATGGGATATGTGATAATGTGAAACTCACATGTTAAAGACATGTGACATTATTAATGACTACCTTAAAGAAATATGTGTTTTGTTTACGTATCCATTCTGTTAATCTGTGTCTTTTTATTGGAGAGTTGAGTCCATTGATGTTGAGAGAGATTAATGACCAGTGGCTGTTAGATCTCTTGATTTTGATGTTGGCTGTGGTCATCAGGTTGTGTGCTTGGTTGCTTTTTGTTTTACTGAAGTGAGGTTATTTATTTCCTGTGTTTTCTTGAATGTAGCTAGCTTTCTTGGGTTGTATTTTCCCTTCCAGTGTCTTCTGTAATGCTGGATTTGTTTGTAGGTATTGTTGAAATTTGTTTTTGTCATTGAATATCTTGTTTTCTCCATCTATGAGGACTGAGAGTTTTGCTGGGTATAGTAGCCTGGGCTGACATCTGTGTTCTCTTAGGGTCTGCATGATATCCGTCCAGGCCCTTCTGGCTTTCATAGTCTCTGTTGAAAAGTCAGGTGTGATTCTAATGGTTTTGCCATTATATGTTACTTGGCCTTTTTCCCTTGCAGCTTTTAGTATTCTTTCTTTGTTCTGTATACTTACTGTTTTGATTATTATGTGGCGGGAGGATTTTCTTTTCTGGTCAAATTTGTTGGGTGTTCTGTAGGCCTCATGTATTCTAATTGGCCTCTCCTTTAGCTTGGGGAAATTTTCTTCAATGATTTTGTTGAAAATATTTTCTGGGCCTTGGAGAAGGGAGTCTTCTTTTTCCTCTATACCTATTATTCTTAGGTTTTGTCTTTTCATATTGTCTTGCATTTCTTGGATGGTCTGTGTCAGGAATTTTTCGGATTTAACATTTTCTTTGACAGATACATCGATTTCTTCCATTGTATCTTCTACACCTGAGATTCTTTCTTCCATCTCTTTTAGTCTGTTGGTTATGCTTACCTCTGTAGTTCCTGTTTTCTTCCCTAGATTCTTCCTTTCCATTATTTCTTCCATTTGTGTTTTCTTTAATTTTTCCAGAGGACAGGGTCTCCACAAGGAGAGCAACAGAACAAGAAAATTTGAACATAGGGAACTTCCCAGAGACTCATACTCCAACCAAGGACTATTCATGGAGATAACCTAGAACCCCTGCACAGATGTAGCCCAGGGCAGTTCAGAGTCCAATTGGGTTACATAGTAATGTGAAGACGGACTGCCTCTGACATAATCTGATTGGCCTGCTCTTTGATCACCTCCCTCTGGGGGGGGGGAGCAGCCTTACCAGGCCACAGTAGAGGACAATACAGCCACTTTTGATGTGAACTGACAGACTAAGATCAGAAAGGAGAGGAGAACCTCCCCTATTAGTGGACTTGGGGAGTGGCATGCAAGCAGAGGGAGGAGGGAGGGTGGGATTGGGAGGAGAGGAGGGAGGGGCTTATGGGGGATGCAGAATGAATAAAGTGTAATTGATGAAAAAAAAATAAAACCTCAGCTAGACACAGATAAAAAAAAAGAAATATGTGACAGCTTTCTTGAACTAAGTGTCTTGGACACAGGAACTGTCATCTCTGGGGTTTGTATTTTCAGTTGTCCAGATTAAGGCATGTTGGGCTGCTTGGCATTTTGCTCAAGCATGCTGTCCCTGAGGCCTTTTTAATAACTGGCTCTTGAAACACTTACTGGTTTTATCTTGTTTTATGACATCATTCTTTCTCTCAGCCAATTAGTGCCTGAGAGAATCTTAATGTTTCCATGGAGATGAGTAAACAAACTTTCTTCCGTGTCCAGTATCTCTGATCCTGTGCACATTTGAATTTTTCTTATGATAACCCAATAAGCCTTTATCTCATCTCTTTATACAGATCCCATGCCTTTACTCCTGTACACCTCTGTGACAATGTAAGATAAGAAATGAAACTTTAATGATTTATGAAGCCATGACAAATGATCTCACATATCAATGCTATTATAACATCACAATGATAGGACATCACAATGGCGTTTTGACATCACAATGGTATTATGATATCACAAAGACATTATGCTATCAAATGCTTTTAGGACATCAAAATGGTATTATAACATTACAAATTTATTATGACATCTCAATGGTATTATGTCATGACAATGGTATCATAATTTCACATTGCTTTTATTGTATCAAAATGGTATTATGAAATAACAATAGTGTCATGATATCCCAATAGAATTTTGACATCAACAAGCTATTTTGAAATGACTGTGGTATGAAATCACAAGTATAATCAGAATGACATTTTGACCTCAAAATGCTATTAGGACATCACAAAATTATTATAAATTCACAATGATATTATGACCTCACAATGGTATTATGACATCAAAATGCTATTATGATATCAAAATAGAATGAAATTCCAATACAATTATGTCATCACAATGGCATTTTTACATAACAATAATATTGTGAGATCACAGTGCTCTTATGACATTAAATTATATGATATTTCAATGCTAATATGACATCACAATGATAAGACATCACAATGTTATTATGATATCACAATGGCTTTGTGACATCCAAATGCTACTATTACATCAAAATACTCTCATGACATCACAATTGTATTATGACCACAAATTTATTATGTCATCTCAATGGTATTATGTCATCACAATGGTGTCATCACATATAAGTGTTTTTATGACATCACAGTGGTGTTATGACATCACAATATTATGACAATCCATGCTATTATAATATCGAAAATGTATTATGATATCACAGTGCTATTATGACATCTAATCGAATTATTACATGACAATGGAAAAACATCCCAATGCTACAATATTTTCACAATGATATGACATTACAATGGTATTGTATCTTCACAATGGTGTTATGACTTTGCAATGCTATTATGACATTACAATGTTATTATGACAACAATGATATCATGACATCACAATGCTATTATGACCTCAAATGCTATTATAACATTACAAATGTATTTTAACTTCACATTAGACATGACGTATCAATGCAATCATGACATCACCCCTATATAACACATACACACATATACACTATTATAACATCAATGCTATAATGTCTTCAAACTGATATGACATCACAATGCTATGTTGACATCAAAAGATATTATAACTTTAGAATGGTATTATGACCTCACCATCCTAATATGACATCTTATTGGTATTACAGAATGACTGTGGTCTGACATCACAATGGAATTTTGACATCAAAAGGCTATTATGACTTTACAACAATATGATTTCATAATGCTATGATGACATCACAATGGTATTATGACATCACAATGCTATTATTACAGCCCAATAATATAAAAGCACAATGCTATTATGACATCACAGAGGGTTTTTGGTATCACAATGCTATATGACAACACAATATGATATCCCAATGTTATTATACCTTCACACTTGTTATGTCATCACAATGCTTTTATGATATCACAATTCCATTATGACATCACAATGTCATCATGACTTGAAAATTCATCATGATATTCTAATGCTATTATGATATCACAATGGTTAGGTGCTTATTGCTGAGAAGGAGCATGATGTCAGGAAAAGGTGAAAGCCACTAAGATTTTCTGGATCCAGTTATTAAAAGGGACAAGTGGACAGCCTGCTTGAGAGAAAGGCTGGGCAGCCCTATATGCCTCCATCTGGCAAGCTGAAACCACACAACCCAGAGATGACAGTTCCTATGTCCAAGACTCGTAGTTCAGATAATCTGTCACATTTCTTTCAAGTGGTCATTAATAAAGTTACATTTCATTGACATGTAATTATCACATAATCACAGAATCCAATATTTTTTTATTAAATGTACAGATATTTCCTTAGTCAGTGAATTGCGTACTGTGAAATGTTCCCTGACCAAGGCAACTTTTTGAGCAAAAAAAATGTTTAATTGGGACCTTGCTTATATTTTTTTACAGAGACTATCTATGATGTTACATCAGCAAGCAAGCAACTTGTTGTAGTCCTTCAGCAGAACTGAGAGCTTTTCATATTGAATCACAGGCAGCAGAAAGAGACATAGACTAAGAGAGACAGAGAGAGAAAGAGCTAGAGAGACAAATTCAGAAATAGAGAAACCGAGACCCACAGATACAAATATATAAAGTGACAGAGACAGAGAGAAAATGACCCATTCTGTCTGGTCGCTTTAATTGGCATATCAACCTCAAAGCACATCCTCATACAACATAACTCCCATAGGCATTGTATTATCAAACAAGGCCATACCTCTTAACCCTTGGGGGAAAATATGGATAATTTCCATAATAGAGTATTATTTCACTAAGAAAATGACATCATGATATTTTTAAGCAAATGGATGGAATCAGGAGAAATCATCCTGAATGAAGTAAATAAAATGTATCAAGATAAATATGGTATGTATTCACTTATTAGGAGGTTTCCTAATAGTTGGAGTTAAAGTTCCAAAATGCCATCTATTGTGACCAAACCAGTCTTCCACTAGGGGGATTGAGTGGCAATTAATTGATTTGTTGGGCCAAGGAATCCTAAGGAAAATTTCAAGCCACCCAGGCTGTTTTCCATTAAAGTGTGTTGCTCTTTGTGATCAACTGTTAGATCAGTGCGATGTTCTTGGATCCACAGAGATGCTTCATCAAATGGGATTACATACAGAGACCCACAGACTGATATTATTCAGAGAGAGACAGACCTTAAAACTTCCAGCACTGAATCAAATTTCCTTATGAAATTCTCCCTCTCCTTAGAGATCTTGGAGGCCTGCAGGACAGAAGGCAGGGTAATTTCATAAGTAGAGGGACACAAGAAGAACAATTCCCTGAGAGTCAGGCCACAGAGGAAGATGATCCATCCATACTTGAAGAGATCTGACAAGCTAGGGTCAGATAGAAGGAACTGGAGGACCTCTCCTGTCAGGGAACTAGAAAAAGTTCACAAAGATAGAGGAAGGACAGTGGGTAGGACTGGAAGGAGAAGAAGAAGGAAGCAGCAGAGGGATTACAAAGTGGGCAAATTATAATAAATACATACATAAGAAAAACTGTGATCAAGGTGATGAAGTGTAGAGCTCTTCAGGACAGATGGCTTCTTGTTGGTGGTTCCAGAGTGCAACAACGATGAACTATGTTCATCATTGAGGAGTTCCTTTCCTCTCCAGATCTTACTATTTCCCACTTCTTACATAAGATTCCATGCACACTGCCCAACAGTTGGCCATAAGTCTCAGCATCTGCTTTGATAGTCTGCAGGGCAGAGCCTTTCAGAGGCCCTCTGGGGCAGGTTCCTAGCTTGTTTCCTGTTTTCTTCTTCTGATGTCCTTCCTTTTTGCCTTTCTGGATGGGGATTGAGCATTTACGTCAGGGTCCTGTCTCTTGATTAGTTTCTTTAGAGGTACAGATTTTAGTAGGTTTATCCCATATTACATGTCTATATGAGTGAGTATATACCATGTGTGTCTTTCTGCTTCTGGGACAACTCACTCAGGATGATGCTTTTCAGGTCCCACCATTTACCTGCAAATTTCTTGATTTCTTATTTTTCATTGCTGAGTAATACTCCATTGTGTAGATGTACCACAATTTTTGCATCCATACCTCAATTGTTTGGATTTCCTTAGTGTCTGTAGTTATGTCCCCATTTTCATATCTGATTTTGTTGATTTGGATGTTATCTCTCTGCCTTTTAGTTAGCTTAAGTAAGGGTTTGTCTATCTTGTTGATTTTCTCAAAGAACCAGCTCTTGCTTTCATTGATTCTTTGAATTCTTATATTTTTTTTTCTAATTGATTGATTTCAGCCTGAGTTTGATTATTTCCAGTTGTCTATTCCTTTTTGGTGTGTCTGTTTCTTCTTTTTCTGGGGTTTTTAGGTGAGCCATTAAGTTGCTTGAATGAGCTGTTTTGAATTTCTTCTTAGTGATATGAACTTTCCTTTTAGCAGTGTGTTCATTGTATCCCACAAGTTTGGGTATTTTGTGCCTTTATTTTCCTTGTGTTCTTGGAAGAATTTACTTTCTTTCTTTATTTCTTCCTTAACCCAGCTGTAATTTAGTAGCAAGTTGTTCAATTTCCATGTGTGTGTAGGTTCTTTGCTATTTCTGTTGCTGTTGAGGCCCAGCTTTATTCCATTGTGATCAGACATGATACAAGGGATTGTTTCCATCTTCTTGTATCTCTTGAGGCTTGCTTTGTGACCAACTATGTGGTCTATTTTGGAGAAGGTTTCATGACGTGCTGAGAAGAAGGTAAATTCTTTTGTGTTTGGGTGTAAGGTTCTGAAGATATCTGTTAGTTCCTTTGATTATGACCTCTGTTAGAGACATTTTTTCTTTGTTTAATTTCTCTTTTGTTGGCCTGTACTTTTTTGAGAGTGGGGTGTTGAAGTCTCACTCTATAAATGTGTGTATCTATGTGTGGTTTAATTTTCATCAATGTTTCTTTTACAAATGTGTGTGCCCTTGTATTTGGGGCATAGATCTTCAGGATTGTGATGTCTTCCTGGTGGAATTTTCCCTTGATGAGTATGAAGTGTCCTTCCCCATCTCTTTTGATTAATTTTGGTTGAAAGTCTATTTTATCAAATATTAGAATGGCTACTCCTGCTTGCTTCTTGGGTCCATTTTCTTGGAAAACCATCTCAAAACTCTTTACCCTCAGGTAATGTCTCTCTTTGTGCTTCAGGTATGTTTCTTATATATAAAATTTGCGTGGTTTTGTCTATGTTTCAATTGTGTTAGTCTGTATCTTTTTATTGAAGAATTGAGTTCATTGATGTTGAAAGAGTTTAATGACCAATGGTTGTTAGATCCTTTTATTTTGATGTTGTCTGTGGTAGTAAGTTTGTGTGCTTGGTTGCTTTTTGTTTTACTGCAGTGAGGTTAATTATTTTCTGTATTTTCTTGAAAGTAGCTAGTTTTCTTGGGTTGTATTTTTCCTTCTAGTGTCTTCTGTAATGCTGGATTTGTGTGTAGGTATTGTTGAAATTTGTTTTTGTCATTAACTATTTTGTTTTCTCCATCTATGAGAATGGAAAGTTTTGCTGGGTATATTAGTCTGTGCTGACATCTGTGTTCTCTTTGGGTCTGCATCATATTCCTTCAGTCCCTTCTGGCTTTCATAGTCTATGTTGAAAATCAGGTGTGATTCTAATGGGCTTGCCATTATATGTTACTTGGCCTTTTCCCGTGCAGCTTTTAGTATGTTTTCTTTGTTTTGTATACTTAGGGTTTTGATTATTATGTGGTGGGAATATTTTCTTTTCTGGTCTAATTTATTGGGTGTTCTGTAGGCTTCTTGTATTCTTATTGGCCTCTTCTTTAAGTTGAGGAAATTTTTTTCAATGATTTTGTTGAAAATATTTTCTGGGCCTTGGAGCAGGGATTCTTCTTTTTCCTATAATCCTATTACTTTTAGGTTTTGTCTTTTAAGCTGTCTTGGATTTCTTGGATGTTCTGTGTCAGGAATTTTTTAGATTTAACATTGTCTTTGACAGATACATCAATTTCTTCCATTGTATCTTCCACACCTAAAATTCTTTCTTCCATGTCTTGTCATCTATTGTTTATGCTTACCTTTGTAGTTCCTGCTTTCTTCCTTAAATTCTTTCTCTCTGCAATTTCCTCCATTTGTTTTTTCTTTAATTTTTCCAATTCTACCTTCAGATCTCAGCTGTTTTATTGATTTCCTTTACCTGTCTGACTTTATTTTCCTGTGTTTTCTTCAATTCCCTCAGCTATTTATTTGAACAATCCTTTCTTTTTTCTTTTATTTCGTTCAGTGATTATTTCCTCTCTAAAGGCTACAACCTTTTTCGCCGCATGTTCCTTTATTTCTTCATGGATGGCCACAATCTTTTTCTTTATCTTCTCCTCTTTCTTTATGGATGGCCATAATGTGTTTGTTTTTCTCTTCCTCTATTTCTTTACAGATGCCATAATAATTTTGAGTTTATCCTTCTCTAGGTCTTAATGTATTTTATTTTATTTTTCTCTGTTACTCTCTTCATGAGCATACATATTAGGTCATCTTCTTGAATTTCAATTATACTGGGGGTCCCTGGGCTCCTTTCCTGTGGATAACTGGTTGCTGGAGATGCCATATAATTCTGTCTTTTTTGGTTTAGCTTTTACTCTGGACTCTACCCATTGAGATACCTTAGGTGTTTGGAGTTTGTTTCTGGTGGTTACTGGAATCCTGTAGTGGAGAGAATCCCCTTGGCAGGAGAATGGTTTTTCCTGAAGGAAGCCTCCTCAGCTATTTGGGTATAGTCACTGTATGGCCAGTGTTTTTCAGGAGTTGCCACAGCTCACCTCATGCATAGAAACCTGAGTGGTAACTGTGGTCCTTGTCAGTTGAGAGGGCTCTCCTCTCATCTGGAGAAGTCCTGGAGACAGCTGCCTTGCTTCTGGGTTTCTTTCTGTAAATTTTTGTCATCTGCTGCTGTAACCTGAGTATCCAGTGGTTTGGTCAGTTTTATTAGGGATGACTCTTTGCCGCTTGGAGCAGCATCTGTAGGTCGATCTCAGGAATCCCGAGGTATTGTAGGTCTGAGTTTTTGGTTCTGTGACCCAGTAACCAAGCAGAAATTTGTGGTGAGTGAGTAACACTCTCCTGGTAACAGCAGCCTTTCTGTTACACAGCAGGTTCCTGGGTTGGACAGTCTGCAGGACCTTTTCCAGGGATATACTGGGTGGCTTTAGTCCATCCCCTGTGAAGATTTCTCTCGATAGTGACTTCAATTCTCTGACTAACTGGTGCTCTGGGTGCACAGTTCTGTCTGTGAGGAATAGTTGGTACAGAGCCGGTCTCTTGGCTGGTGGCACACACACTGGCCTGCTGGTCTGTGGGAACTTTTCTATGGATATACTGGATGACCTAATTCAGTTCCCTGTTTCCTTCCTTCCCTGTGGGGTTTACTCCTGAGAGGGATTCCCAGTCTCTGTTGCCCTCGGGTGCACAGCTCTGCATCTCCTCCCACTCCCATAATCCCTCCAACTTTTCCACGAATGCCCCTCCTCAAATCCAATGATAAGGGAGGTCTTCCTCTCCTTCCTTCTGATTCTGTTCTATCAGATCTCATCAGAAGTGGCTGCATTATCTTCCTCTGTGGACTGCTAAGGCTGCTTCCCCATTAGACTGTGGTTTTCAAAGAGCAGGGTAATCAGTTCATGTCAGAGGCTGTCCTTGGTCCTATTACTACTGAACCCCCTTGGACACTGAATTGCCATGGGTTACATCTGTGCTAAGGTTCTAGGTTATCTCCATGTGTATTTGGTATTTGGTTGGAGTATGAGTCTCAGGAACAACCCTTGTAATCCGAATATTTTGTTAAGTTTCTCTTCTTGTGGAGCTCCTCTCCTCACTAGATCTTAGATCTTACTATTTCCCACTTCTTTCATTAGATTCCATGCATTCTGCCCAAGAGTTGGCCATAAGTCCCAACATCTACTTTGATAGTCTGCAGTGCAGAGCCTTCCAGAGTCCCTCTGTGGCAGGCTTCTACCTTGTTCCCTGTTTTCTTCTTCTTCTGATGTCCATCCTCTTTGTCTTTTGGGATGGAGATTGAGCTCTTTAGCCAGAGTCCTCCCTCTTGATTAGTTTCCTTAGGTATAAAGATTTTAATAAGTTTATCCTATATTATATGTCTATATGAGTGGGTATATACTGTGTGTGTCTTTATGCTTCTGGGAAAACTCACTTCCAGTTTTCATGATTGACCTGCAAATTCAATATTTCCTTGTTTTTTATTGCTGCATAATATTCAATTGTGTAGATATACCACAATTTCTCTAAGCATTCTTCATTTGGGGGACTTTTCAGTTGTTTCCAGGTTCTGGCTATTCAAAATAAAGCTGCTACAAACATGGTTGAGCAAGTATCCTTATTATCTACTGGAACCTTTTTTGGATAGATGCCTAGGGGTGGTATAACTGGATCTTGATGAAGTGCTATTCTTAATTGTCTGATAAAGCTCCAGATTGATTTCCAGAGTGGTGTACAAGTTTACATTCCCCCTAGCAGTGGTACAAGTTTATATTCCCAATAGCTATGGAGTAGGGTTCCCCTTCTCCACAACCTTTTTAGCATATGATGTCACTTGAGTTTTTGATCTTGCCTACTCTGAGGGATTGAAGATGAAATCTCAGGGTCCTTTTGATTTGAATTTCCTTGAAGGGTAATGACTTTGAGAGTTTCTTTCAGTCTTTCTCTGCCATTGGAAATTCCTTTATAGAGAATTTTCTGTTTAGTTCTGTTTCCCAGTTTTATTGGATTACTTGATCTGATGCTTTTCAACCTTTTAGTTCTTTATATATCCTGGAAAATAGCCCTCTGTCATATAGAGGCTTGGTGAAGTGTCTTTCTGAATATGTTGGTGTGGGACTGGACAGTGTAGGACTGTAAGGAGAAGAAGGAGTGGCAGCAGAGGCAATACAAAGTGAACAAATTGTAATAAATAATTTCATAAAAAAACTGTGTTCAAGGTGATGAAGTTTAGAGCTCTTCAGGACAGATGGCTTCTTAGTGGTGGTGCTAGATTGTGGCAAGGATGAATTGTTTTATTTAAGGGAATTGGCACTGAGACTCTGATCATGTTTCAATGAGTACATGAACAATGCATACCTGAAGTGTTTTAAGAAAAAGAATTAGTGTGACACATGGGTAGGAATTTGAACCTGGGAGCAATGGAACAGGATTATAATGCATAGTATATGAATTTCCCACATAATCAATAAAAATAACATTTTGACAGCTTTTACCATGACTTTTAAAATGGAGAAAAGATTCTGCTAAAGGAGAAATTAAGGAAACAAGAAAAAAATATATCATCTAACAATGTCATAAATCCTAACCCTTTCCAGACATTTCCTTATTGGGAATTCCACATGTAAATAGATTAGCTTCAAGGGACATTGCAATTCAATTCACCAGGAAGTGGAAGAAGATGGAGGGACTTCTAGGGTAAAAGAATATAGTTATCCTGATATTTGCTCATTCAATACAAGAGTAAAGTCTCTGCAACTTTCAAGGACTAAAGAAAAGTTCTGACAATCTCCTTTTAGAAAAATTTGGAGAATTTCTATAACAGAATGTTATTGGGCTAAGAAAAAGACATCAAGGCATTTTCATGCAAATTGAAGGAAAAACCATACTGATTGCAGTAACTAAAATGAAGACAGACAAATAAGGTATATATTTGCTTATTGGGAAGTTTCCTATCAGTGGGGGATAAAGTTCCAATAGGCCCTCAGGACTGATGCCTTCTTCTTGGGGGTGGTGCCATTGTGCTGCAAGGATGAACTCAGTTTTATTTAAGGGAGAATCTGATCAAGTTCCAGTGACTTCATGCACAAAACATATCAATTGATGTATTTTTTTTTAAAAAAGATTTTTTATTGTGACATCAGTAGGAATTTGAAACTGGGAGCAATGGAAAAGAAGTGTAATGTGTACTACATACAATTCCCTCATAAGCAATAAAAATAATGTGCTTACAATGTTTATAATGAACTTTAATATGGAGAAAAGATTCTGCTAAAGGAGGGCAGAGTTTGACTTTGTAAAGTATGCTTTCCAGGAACTCATCATGTAACACATAATCCTAGCCATGAACTAGTGTTTATACTGCTACCTCAGACCCCAAGAGCTCAGATGGCACCTCTGAACAAGCAGTCCTGGTACTAACACTATGTTCAGACAGTTTGCCTGGAGAACCAAAAAAGGAAACAGCTTCTCCAGTTTCCTAGGCAAATAACACTGACACATTTCTCTGTGCTGAAGGGCCCAGTTTTAAATTTAAATCCAGGACCAGGAGGGTTCTTCACTAAACACCAAGTAGGACAAAGCTGCCAATCCAGTGAGGTCAGCCAAGGTAACCCTGCTCATAGAGGGTTGGCAACAATAGTGTGTATCAACATCAGCTGTAAAATAGTTTATTTCCCTTCAGTTCTGCTTTTATATGCACTGATCTTTCTATTTATCAGCCAAACCAGTCCCAGGAATTGTCTGGTCTCCTCTTTTCCCTACTTTTAAGGTCTCAATAACCCAGGGAACCATAGGCCCAACCATCCTGTGATATCAATAAGAATGTGAAGGTATATTTAGTGAGTACATGAGTAACTGCTCAGTTCAAAGTCACAAGGTAGGAAATTTCAGATCCAAGACAACAGTAGGAGACCACCTTGTCATTTGGTACATTCCTCTTATTCCTACATCACTTTAAAGCATACATACATAGGAATCTGTCCAAATAAATGAACATTAAAGTTTCATTTCCTACATGACCTTGTCACAGAAGTAAACAGGAGTAAAGGTGTCATACTTGGATAAAGGAATGATATAAAGGCTTGCTGCTTTTCACAAGAAAATATCATGTGTGTACAGGATCACAGACTGGACACTGAGGAAAGTTTGTTTACTCATTTCCATGAAATCCTCAAGAATCTCTCAGGTGTTGATTGGCTGAGATTGAGAGTGATGTCAGGAAACTGGTGAAAGCCAGTAAGAGTTTCAGAAGCCAGTTATTAAAGGGGCCAACTGTTCAGCCTGCTTGAGAGAAAGGTTGAGCAGCCGTACATGCCTCAATCTGAGAAGCTGAAAGCAAAAACTGAAAGACAACAGTTCCTGTATCCAATACACTTAGTACAGGAAAAGTGTCACATATTTCTTTTAAGTGGTCATTACTGAAGTCACCTCTCCTTGACATGTGACTTTCACATTATCACAGATTCCATTAGTATTGGTTAAATGTACAGATATGTCCTCAGTCAGTGAATTACTTTCTGTGAAAATGCTCTCTGACAAAGCCAACTCCTCCAACATAAAGCATTTGATTGGCAGCTTTCTTATACTTTTACAGAGACCATCCAGGATGTCACATCAGCAGGCAGTCATCTTGTAGTCCTTCAGCAGAACTGAGAGTGTTTCACAAGCCACAGTCAGAGAGAGAGAGTAACAGAGAGACAAGAGAGAAAGTATTAGATTCAGATGGAGAGACAGAGAATGACCTAATCAAAGATATAAAGCAACAGAGACGTAGAGACAGAGAATCTATTGGTCTGGTCACTTTCATTAGCATATCAACCTCAAAGCATACCCTCTTATAATATAAGTCCAACAGAAATTATATTATCTAACAAGGCCATACCTCCTAACACTTCTCAGACATTTCCTCAATAGAGTCCCAACATGTAAACAGATGAGCTTCAAGTAAACATTTCAATTCAAATCACCAGAAAGTGGAAGAAGATGAAGGGACTTCTAGGCTAAAAGAACATAGTTATACAGGTAGTTTGTCATTACATACAATGATTAAATTCCCAGCAACTTCCAAGTTCTAAAGAATAGGACTGACAATCTCCTTTGGAGAAAATATGGAATATTTCCATAAAGGAGTATTATTCTTCTAAGAAAAGGACATCATGATATTTCATGCAAATGGATGGAACCAGGAAACATCATCCTGGGTGAAACAACTAAAATGCAGAAAGACAAATATTAGGTATGTATTCACTTATTAGGAGGTTTCCTAATAGTGGGGAATAAAGTCCCAATAAACCATCTATTTTGACCAAACTAGTCTTCCAGTAAGGGAATAGGATGGAAGTGAATTGAGTTGTTGGGCCAGGTCATGATATGGAAATTTTCAAGAAACCTAAGTTGTCATTTAAATATGTTACTCTCTGCCTTCAACTGATAGATCAGTGTCATGTTCTTGTAGTCACAGAAATGCATCAAATGGAATTGCATACAGAGACCCACAGTCTGTGATATTATGCACATTGAGTCTGATATTAAAGCACACAGCTCTAAATGGGATTTCCCTATGAAATTCTCCCTCATCTCAGAGCTCTGGCCCACCTGCAGGAGAGGACTCAGGAAGAACAATGCCTGGAGAATGAGGCTTCAGATGAAGATGATGGAGCCAGCCTTGGTGAGACCTTATAATCTAGGGTCAGATAGAAGCTGGGGAAGGACCTTCCCTATCAGGGAACTAGAAAAAGGGCATAGGTGTAGAAAAAGGAGGGTGGGTGGGACTGGAAAGAGAAGAGGGAGGGGACAGCTGAGGGGATTCAAAGTAAACAAATCTTAATAAATTAATACTTAAGAAAAACTGTGATCAAGATGATGAAGTATAAAGCTCTTCAGGACTGATGGTTTTCTTGTGGTGGTACCCAGGTATGGCAAAGACGAACTCAGTTTTCTTTAAGTAACTTGGCATTTAGAATCTGATCATGTTTTAAAGAGTATATGAACAACACATACTCTAATGGAATTATTTATAGAAAAAAAAAATATGTGTGACACTGGGTAGGAATTTAAATCAGGGAGCAATGGAAAAGGAGTATATTGGATATTATATGAAATATCTAAATAGAAAAATAATATGTTGACTTCTAATATGGAGAAAAAATTCAGCTAAAGAAAGTCAAAGTGTGACTTTGTAGGCTATGCTTTTCAGGAACTCATTATATAGCTGAGAATCTTAGCCATGAATTAGTGTTATCCAGCTACCTGCGAGCCAATGAGCTCAGGTGGCAGCACTGAACAAGCAGTCCTGACAGTATCACTATGTATAGAGGGTTTGTCTGGAGAATCACAGCAAAAAACACAGCTGCTCTTGTGTCCTAGGCATATAACATGGACCCATTTCTCTGTCCTGATGGCTCACTTTTAACTGTAAGCCCCAGGACCAGGAGATTTCCCGACTCACCACTGAAAAGGACACTACTGCAAATCCAGCCAGGTCAGCCAAGGCAACTCTGCTCATTGAGGATTGGCAACCCTAGTGTGGAACAGTACCAGCTGTTAAATAGTTTATCGAGCCTCAGCTCTCCTTTTACAGTCACAGATCTTTCTTTGTTTCAGCCAACCCAGTCACCAAAATTGTCTAGTTTCCTTCTCTTTTCCCTGCTCTTTAGGACTCAATAATCCAGGGAAGCCTAGACTTTGCCAGCTTATTATGTGAATAAGAATGTGAAGGTATATTTACTGAGTAATGAGTAACTGCTCAGTTCAAAGTCACAAGGTAGGAAATTTCAGATCCAAGACCACAGTAGGAGATCACCTTGTCATTTGGTACATTCCCCTTAATCCCACATCACTTTAAGGCTTCCCTACTTCGGCAGATGTCTAATTAAATAAACATTAAAGTTTCCTTTTCCTACCTGATGTTGTCCAGGAGGCAAACAAAAGTAAAGGTTTCAGATCTGGATAAATGGATGAGAAAAAGGCTTCTTGAGTTTTATGTGTGCACAGGATCAGAGAAACAGGACACTGAGAAAAGTTTCTTTATTCATTTCCATGGAAACCTCAAGGTTGTTTCAGGTGCTGATTAGCTGAGATGGAGAATAAGTCATGAAACATGTGAAAGCCAGTAAGAGTTTCAAGAGCCAGTTGCTAAAAGGGCCAAGTGGACAGCATGCTTGAGTGAAAGGCTGAGGAGCCCTACATGCCAAAATCTGGGAAACTGAAAGCACATAACACAGAGATGACAGTTCCTGTGACCAAGACTCTTATTTCAGCAAAAGTGTCACATACTTCCCTCAAGTGGTTTTTAATAAAAGGCATGTGCCCTTGACATGTGATTTTCACATTATCACAGATTCTAGTATTATTTGTTAAAAGCAGAGATATGTCATCAGTCAGTGAAGGACCGACTGGAAAAATGCTCCTTGACCAAGGAAACTCTTTGAACCAAAAAGTGCTTACTTGGGACCTTGCTTATATTTTTATGGAGATTAATCATGATGTCACATCAGCAAGAAGTCATCTGGTTGAAGTCCTCTAGCAGAACTGAGATCGCTTCATATTTAACCACAAGATGCTGACAGAGAGAGGGTGACAGAGAAAGAGCTAGAGAAACAGATTCATAAATAGAGAAATGATGACCGACAAAAAAAAAAGATACAAATTGAAAGAGAGTGAGAGACAGAGACTCCCTTCTGTCTGGTCACATCCATTGGCATATCATCATCAAAGCATACCCTTGTATAATATCACTCCAATAGGAATTATATTATCTCACAAGTCCATATATCCTAACCATTCCTAGACATTTCCTCAAAGGGGTCTCCACATATAACTAGATGAGCTTCCAGGAAATATTGCAATTAAAGTCACCAGGATGTGCTAGAAGATGGAGGGAATTCTAGACTAAAATTCTAGACTAGTCATTCTGATAGTTTGTAATTCAGTATAATTATTAAAGTTGCAGGAACTTCCAAGGACTAGAGAATAGGAATGACAATCTCCTTTGGGGAAAATATGGAATATTTCCATAATAAAGTATTTTTCAGCTAACAAAATGACATCATGATATTTTCAGACAAATGGATGGAACCAGGAAAAATCATGCTGGGTGAAGTAACTAAAATGCACAAAGATAAATGTGGTATGTATTCACATATTACGATGATTCCTAATAGTGAGGCTTAAGTTCCAATAGGCCATTTATTGTGACCAAACCAGTCTTCCATTAGGGAATTGGGTAGCAGTGAATTGAGTTTTTTGGGCAAAGGTATCCATACCTATGGAAATTTTCAAGCAACGCAGTCTCTTGTTACTAAAATATTTTGCTCTCTTCCCTCAACTGATAGATTGGTGCCATGTTCTTATATTCACAGAGATGTTTACTTCTGCATCAAATGTGATTGCATACAGAGACTCATAGTGTGATGTTATACAGAGAGAGACCTTAAAACACCCAGCTCTAAATGGGATATCCCTATGAAATTCTCCCTTCCCAAAGAGATATTGCAAGCCTGCAGCAGAGGAGGCAGGGAGTATGTCATAAGTAAAGGCAACTGAGGACACAAGGGGAACAATGCCCTGAGAATCAGGATGCAGATGAAAATGATGCAGCCAGCCTTGGTCAGACCTGACAAGCTAGGATCAGAGAGTAGACAGAGAAGAACCACCCTTATCAGGGAACAAGGGTGTATGAAGTGCATGGGTGTAGAAGAAGTAGGGTGTGTGGGACTGGAAGTAGAATAGGGAGGGGGCAGCTGAGAGGATTCAAAATGAACAAATCATAACCAATAAATACATAAGAAAAACTGTGATGAAAGTAATGAAGAATAGAGCTCTACAGGACTCATGGCTTCCTTTTGTGGGTGGTAACAGGGTTCTGGAAGGATGAACTCAGTTTTTTTTTAGTAACTGGGCACTAAGACTCTGATCTTTTTCCAAAGAGTATATGAACAACACATACTTCAACTGATATATTTTAAAGAAAAAGAATTTTTATTGTGAAACTTGGGTAGAAATTTGAACCAGGGATCAATGGAAAAGGAGTGTAATATATATTATATAAAATTCCCACATAATCAATAAAAAATAATAAGTTGACAACTTTACAATGTCTTTTAACATAGAGAAAAGTTTTTGCTAAAGGTGGCCATAGTTTGACATTGTAAAGAATGCTTTCCAGGAACTCATTATGTAGCAGAGAATCCTAGCCATGAAATAGTGGTTACTCAGCTACCCTTAGATCCCATGAGCTCAGGAGGCACCTCTGAACAATTAGTCCTGGATCTAACACTACATTTAGAGGGTTTGTCTGGAGGACCACAGCAAGAAACACAGCTGTTCTTGTGTCCTAGGCATAAAGCATGGTCAATTTTTCTGTCCTGAAGTCCCAGTTTTACCTGTAAACCCCAGGAACAGGAGGATTGCTCACTGACCACTGAGTAGGACACAGCTGCTGGACCAGCCAGGTCAGCCAAAGCAACCATGCTCATACAGGATTGGCAATTCTGGTGTGAAACAGCACAATCTGTCAAATAGTTTATTGCCCTTCAGTTCTCCTTTTACATACACAGATATTTCTCTCTTTCAGCCAAACCAGTCCCAGGAATTGTCTGGTTTCCCTCTCTTTTCCCTTCTCTTAAAGTCTCAATACCTCAGGGAACCCTAGGCCCAGGCAGCCTATGATAAAAATAAGAATGTGAAGGTACATTTAGTGAGTATACAAAAACTGCTCATTTCAAAGTCACAATCTAGGAAATTTCAGATTCAATACCACAGTAGGAGACCACTTTATCAATTGCTACATCCCCCTTAAACCCCATCACTTTGAAGCTTCCCTACTTAGGAAGAACTCCAATTAAATAAACGTTAAAGTTTTATTTCCTGACATTGTCACAGAGGTAAAAAGTCACCATGAAAGTGTGTGGGATCAGGATAAAGGTATGAGATAAAGGCTTGTTGGGTTTCACAGGAAAATTTTATGTGTGCATATGATCAGAGATACTGGACACTGAGGAAAGTTTGTTTACTCATCTCCATGGAAACCTCAAGATTCTCTCATGTGCTGATTAGCTTAGATGTAGAATAATGTCATTCAACAGGTGAAAGCCCGTAAGAGTTTCAGGAGGCAGTTATTAAATTGGCCAAGTGAAAAGAAGGCTTGAAAAAAAAAGGCTGAGCAGCCCTATACGCCTCAATATGAGCAGCTGAAAGCATACAAACCAGAGATGAGAGTTTCTGTGTCCAATACTCTAATTTCAGGAAAATTGTCACATATTTCTTTTTATTTGACTTTTTTATTTTTTATTAATTACACTCTATTTACTTTGTAGGCCCACAATAAACTACTCCCTATACCCTCCCAATACCACCTTCCCACCCCCAACACCATGCATTCACCTCCTTAAGTCTACTGATAGGGGATTTCTTCCTCTCCTACCTTCTAAAACTACTCTATCATATCTCAAAAGGATTGGCTGCATTGTCAACTTGTGTGGCCTGGAAAAGCTGATCCCCCGACACAAGAAGGTGAACAAAGAGCAGACCAATCAGTTCATGTCAGAGGCAGTCCCTGTTCCCATTACTATGGAACCCACTTGGACACTGAACTGTCATATGCTACATTTGTGCAGGGGTTCTAGTTTATCTCCATGCATGGTACTTGGTTGGAGTATGAGTCTCTGTAGAGAAACCTGTGTTCAAATTTTTTGTTGTGATCCTCTCTTTGTGGAGTTACTATACTGTCCAGATGTTCCTATTTCCCACTTCTTTCATTAGAGTCCATACACTCTGCCCAACAGTTGGACATAAGTCTCAGCATCTGATTTGATATTCTGCAGGACAGAGCCTTTCAGAGGCCCTGTGTGGCAGGCCCCTAATTTGTTTCCTATATCCTACTTCTTCTGATGTCCATCCTCTTTACCTTTCAGGATGGGGGTTGAGCATTTTAGTCAGATTAGTTTCTTTAGATTTATGGATTTTAGTAGGTTTATCCCATATTATCTGTCTATATGAGTAAGTATATACCATGTGTGCCTTTCTGCTTTGGGGATAGCTCACTTAAGATGATCCTTTCCAGATCCCACCATTTACCTGCAAATTTCATGATTTCCTTGTTTTTAATTGCTGAAGTAATATTCCATTCTGTAGAGGTATCACAATTTCTATATCCATTCTTCATTTGAGGGTCATCTCAGTTTTGTGTATTACAAATAAAGCTGCTATGATCATGGTTGAGCAAAATCTATATTGTGTCCTTCATCCACTTTTGAATATATGCCTACAAGTGGTATAGCTGGATCTTTAGGAAGCACTTATTATCTTTCCTAGTTGTCTGAGAAAGAAACAGTTTGATTTCCAGAGTGGTTGTACAAGTTTACATTCAAACCAGCAATGATGTTTCTCCTTCTCCACAACCTTTCCAGTATGAGTTTTTGATCCTGGTCATTCTGATCGGTGTAAAGTGAAATCTCATGGTCGTTTTGATTTGCATTTCACAATGGTGTTATGAGTTCACAATGCTATGATGCAATCACAATGATTTTATGAATTCAAAATGCTATTATGATATCTCAATGCTATTAGGGCATTACATGGGTAGGAATTTGATCCAGGGAGCAATGAAAAAGTAGTGTAATGTATATTATATGAATTATCCAAATAAGAAAAATAATATGCTGACAACTTTTACAATGACTTTTAATACAGAGAAAAGATTCAGTTGAAAGAGGGCAGAGTTTGGTAATGCTTTCCTGGAACTCATTATGTAGCAGAGAGTCCTTACCATGAATTAGTGTTATCCAGCTACCTGGGACCCAATGAACTTTGGTGGCACCTCTGAATAATCAGATTTGGCCTGACTCACCACTGATTAGGACACTGTTGCCAATCCAGCCAAGTCACCCAAGGAGACCCTGCTCATACAGGTTTGGCAACACTACTATGGAACAACATCAGCTGCCAACTAGTTTATTGCCCCTCAGTTCTCTTTTTATAGTCACAGAACTTTCTCTGTTTCAAACCAAACCAATCCTAGGAATTGTCTAGTTTCCTTCTATTCTCCCTGTTCTTAAGGACTCAATACTCCAGGAAAGTCTAGACCCTGCTAGCTTATTATAGCAATAAGAATGTGAAGGTATATTAAGTGAGTACACAAGTAACTGCTCAGTTCAAAGTCACAACCTAGGAAATTTCAGATCCAAGACCACAGTAGGAGATCACATTTTCATTAAATACATTCTCCTTAATCCTGCATCACTTTGAAGCTTCCCTACTTAGGAAGTTGTCCAATTAAATAAAAATTAAAGTTTCATTTCTTTCCTGAGATTGTCTAAGAGGCAAACAGGAATAAAGGTTTGGGATCTGGATAAAGGGATGAGATAAAGGCTTGGGTTTCACAAGAAAAATTCACATGTGCACAGGATCAGAGAAACTGGACACTGAGGAAAGTTTGTTCACTCATCTCCATGAAAACCTCAAGATTCTCTCAAGTGCTGATTAGCTGAAATGAAGAATGAGTCATGAAACAGTTGAAGGCCAGTAAGAGTTTCAGGAGCCACTTATTGAAAGGGCCAAGTGGACAGCATGCTTGAAGACAAAGGCTGAGCATGATTCAATCTGGGCAGGTGAAAGCACACAACACAGAGATGACAGCTCCTATGTCCAAGACTTTTATTTCAGCAAAATGTCACAAATTTCTTTCAAGAGATCATTAGTAAAGTCAAATGCTTTTGACCTGTGATTTTCACATTATCACAGATTATATTACCATTTTTTAAATGCACAGATATGTCTTCAGTCAGTGAAGTACTTACTGGGAAAATGCTCCCTGACCAAGGCAACTCTTTGAACAAAAATCGTTTAATTGGGACCTTGTTTATATATTTATGGAGAGTATCCATGATGTCATATCAGCAAGCAGTCATCTTGTTGTAGTCCTTCAGTAGAACTTAGATCTCTTCATATATAACCACAAGGGGCAGGCAGAGAGAGGATAACAAAGAAAGAAATAGCTAGACAAACAGATTCATAAATAGAGAGAAGACCAACAGATACAAAGATATAAACTGACAGAGACTTAGAGACAGAGACTCCACTCTGTCTGGACACATCTTTTGGCATATCAATCTCAAAGCATACCCTTCTATAATATAACTCCAATAGGAATTATATTATCTCACAAGTTCATATATCCTAACTATTCGTAGACATTTCCTCAAAGGGGATTCCATATAAATAGATGAGCTACAAGGAAACATTGCAATTCAAATCACCAAGATATAGAAGAAAATTGAGGGAATTATAGGCTAAAAGAACTCAGTTATCCTGATAGTTTGTAATTCAGCACAATTAGAACTCTGTTGCCCTGATAGTTTGTAATTCAGTAACATCCCAGCAAATTTCACCGTCTAAAGAAAAGGACTGATAATCTCCTTCATGGAAAATGTGTATTTCCATAATAGAATATTCTTCAGCTAAGAAAATGATATCATTATATTTTAAGGAAAATGGATGGAACCAGGAAAAATCATGTTGGGTGAAGTAACTAAAATGCACAAAGATAGATATGATGTGTATTCACATATTAGGAGGATTTCTAATAGTGAGGGACAAAGTTCCAATAGGCCATCTGTTGTGACCTATTGTGACCAGTCTTCCATTAAAATTGAGTGGCAGTTAAATGAGTTTTTGTGCCAAGGTATTCTATAAAAATTTTGAAGCAACCAGACTGTTGTTATTAAAAATATGTTGGTCTCTGCCCTGAACTGATAGATTCATGACATGATCTTGTATACACAGAAATGCTTCCTTCTGCATCAAATGTGGTTGCATATAGAGACGCACATTCTGATATTATGCACAGATAGACCTTAAAAGACCCAGCTCTAAACGGGATATCCCAATGAAATTCTTCCTCCCTCAGAACTCTGGGAAACCTTCAGGAGAGGAGACAGGGAGTATGTCAAAAGAAGAGGCAATTGAGGACCCAAGGAGAACAATGCCATGAGAATCAGGCCACGGAGGAAGATGATGCAGCCAACGTTGGTAAGACCTGGTAAGCTAGGTTCAGAGAGTAGTAGGACAAGGACCTCACTGATCAGGGAACTAAATGAAGGGCATTGTCACAGAGGTTAACAGGAATGAAGGTGTGTGGGATCTGGATAAAGGGATGAGATAAAGTCTTGTTAGGTTTCACAGGAAAAAGTCAGGTGTGCACAGGATCAGAGATAGTGGACACTGAGAAAAGTTTGTTTAATCATCTCCTGAAAACCTCAAGATTCTAAGCTGACTAGCTTAGATGTAGAATTATGTCATGAAACAGATGGAAGCCAGTAAGAGTTTCAGGAGGCAGTTATTAAAGCAGCCAAGTGGACAGAGTGATTGAGAGAAAGACTAAGCAGCCCAATATGCCTCATCTGAGCAGCTGAAAATAACAAAACAGAGATGATATTTTCTGTGTCCAATAATCTTATTTCAGGAAAAGTGTCACATATTTATTTTTTATTTTTTATTTTTATTTTTATTAATAACACTTTATTCACCACCAACAAAATACTCCCTCTCTTCTCTCAATATCACTTTCCCTCCCCAATCTCCATGCATGCACCTCCTCAAGTCTACTGATACAGGAGGTCATCCTCTCCTACCTTCTGAAACTACTCTATCAGATCTTGACAGGTGTGGCTGCACTGTCATCTTCAGTGGCCTGGTAAGCCTGCTCCCCCCTCACAGGGAGGTGAACAAAGAGGAGGCCAATCACTTAATGTCAGAGGCAGTCCCTTTTCCCATTAATATGGAACCCATTTGTATATTGAATTGCCATGGGCTACATCTGTGCAGACGTTCCAGGTTATCTCCATGTGTGGTACTTAGTTGGAGTACGAGTCTCTGGAAATACCCCTGTGTTCAAATTGTTTGGTTCTGTTCCTCTCCTTGTGGAGCTCCTGTCCTCACCAGATATTACTATTTCCCACTGCATTCATTTGAGTCCAAATACTCTGCCCATCGGTTGGCCATAAGTCTCAGCACCTGATTTAATATTCTGCAAGGCAGAGCCTTTCAGATGCCCTCTGTGGTAGGCTCCTAATTTCTTCCCTGTTTTCTCCTTCTTCTGATGTCCATCTTCTTTGCCTTTCAGGATGGGAATTGAGCATTTTAGCCAGAGTCCTCCCTCTTGATTAGTTTCTTAGGTGTACACATTTTAGAAGTTTTATCCTATATTATATATGTATATGAGTGAGTATATATCATGTGTGTCTCTCTGCCTCTGGGATAGCTCACTCAGGATGATCATTTCAAGTTCACAACATTTGTCTGCAAATTTCATGATTTACTTGTTTTTAATTGCAGAGTAATATTCCATTCTGTGATATCTATCACAAATTCTATATCCATTCTTCAGTTGAGTGACATCTCAGTTTTGTCTATTACAAATAAAGCTGCTATGAAAATGGTTGAGAAATCCAATTACCTAAAATATAGCCAGACAATTGTTCAGACAGATTTGCAGCACAGGGAAAATTCTCATGTTGTATGCTAGTGACTCAAAGTCCAGCATACTTTCAGTGACAGCCAAGTTGAGTGATTTGCCATAGGGTATCAATTTGCTCCTGCACGAGGTCAATCCTCTGATTGAACACCATCAAGCCTCCTTTTAGTTGAACATTAATTCCTTTTTGTATATCTAAGGCATGAGCTACATTGGCTAAAAGTTTATTCAGGCTCTGAGCAGTCTGCACAGTATGACTCCTGGCTAATGCCATGGTGGTAGCTCCAACAGCTGCCAATGAGATGGCAGTAACAATGGCGGCTGTAATTCCAAGATCCCTTTTCTGTCTGAAGAGAGTCATAGCGTAAGGGGCATCAACAGGCACAGGCACCCAGCAAGGCATGCGAGTAACCAACTAGTAAATTTACTAGCATTCCAGCATTGGGCAAAAAAGCAAGTATCATTACCACAATTACTTGGCTCTATCTGACTAATAATGAATAGAAATGGGGTATATAAACAAACAGGTGTGGGCTTATAGGAAATATTATGAGAAGCCTTAATCCCCTTGTTGGAATATCCTGCATCAGTTCTAGAACTAGCAGTGGTGGCCATTGTCACAGTAAATTCTACCAGAGTGGAAGCAGGACTAGCCACAGGATTATCATCATAGATTGCTGCAGCCATGAGTCATCTGAAGGAATGGGAGGGCTGGTGTTGGTCTCTTTGGTTTGCCTGTGGTATATATGCAAGGTTAGAGTCTAACAACAGCATAATGCAGCCATGACCATTCAGGCATTTACAGCCATTGAAACAGGACAATCTCCCGAAGCATGGTTGGCTACCATAAAAAGCTAAAATGTTACACTCAGGATGCGAGGCTAAGCACTGCACTCAGGGTCAGCCACTTTGGACCCAAAGAAGAGCATGTCTGATTGCATGCGGGTTGATGCCCCAGGTCCCACATCTGAGAAAAAGGTATCAGACGGTTCTGATGCTCTTTGGGTGGATGACACCTAAATGAACATCAGTACAAAGTCCCAATTTATTTCTAATATCAGACATCAGACCTCTACTCTTGCCTGATGCATCTAAAACAAAAAGGGGGAACTGTAGAGAGCTGCGTAATGCGGTGCCTTAAAGATGGAGCTGGTTTCTGCCTTCCACCTTCCTGATGGTGAGTGCTCTCTGTCATGAACAACTCCACATTTGGCTAAGGCTGAGGATCTGGCTTGCTTCCATGTATGTGGACCTATCTGCATTGCCCACGTGGCATGCTGGGGTTGGCTACCCAGAGGCTATTTAAGCTGTGGGCTGGCTTTCCCCAGGGTCAGATGATTGTTCAAGGTTCCTGAATAAACTGCATTGAAAAAAAAAAAAAAAGAAAAAGAAAATGGTTGAGCAAATAACTATATTGTGCACTAGAGCCAATTTTGGATATATGCCTACAAGTGGTATAATTGCATCTTGAGGAAGCACTTATCCTAGTTGTCTGAGAAAGTACCAGATTGATTCGAGTGTGATTGTACAATTTTACATTCCCACCAGCAGTGGAGGAGGGTTCATTTTCTAACAACCTTTCCAGCATGTGTTGTCACTTGAGTTTTTGATCCTGGCCATTCTGATGGGTGTAAGGTGAAATCTCTGTGACATTTTGATTTGTCATTCCATGATGGCTAATGACACTGAGCATTTCTTTAAGTCTTTCTCTGCCATTCAATATTCCTCTATCAGGAGTTGCTACATTGTTCATTTTCTGCTGCCTAGTATGGCTGCTTCCCCTCAGGGAGAGGTTATCAAACAGCAGGCCAATCTGTTTATGTCAGAGGCAGTCAATGTCCCCATTACTATAGAACACACTTGGAGACTGAGCTGCCATGGGCTACATCTGTGCAGGGGTTCTAGGTTATTTCCATGCACAGTACTTGTTTGGAGTATGAGTCTCAGAAATGATCCCTGTGCTCAGATTTTTTTTTTTTTGGTATTTTTGATTCTCTTGTGGACCTCCTGTCCTATCCAGCTTTTACTATTATTTAACACTTCTTTAATAAGATTCCTTGCATTCTACCCAAAGTTTGGCCATAAGTCTCAACATCTGCTTTGATAGTCTGCAGGGCAGAGCCTTTCAGAGGCCCTCTGTGGTAGGCTCCTAACTTCTTCCCTGTTTTCTTATTCATCTGGTGTCTATCCTCCTTGTTTTTTGGGATGGGGATTGGACATTTTAGCCAGAGTCCTCCCTCTTGATTATTTTCTTTAGGTGTACAGATTTTAGAAAGTTTATCCTATCTATGTCTATATGAGTGAGTATATAACATGTGTGTCTTTCTGCTTCAGGTATAGCTCACTCAGGATGATCCTTTCAAGTTCACAACATTTACCTACAACTTTCTTGATCTCCTTGTTGTTAATTGCAGTGTAATATTCCATTCTGTGATGTGTATCAAAAATTCTATATCCATTCTTCAGTTGAGGGGCATCTTGAGTTTGTCTATTATGAATAAAGCTCCTATGAAAATGGTTGAGAAAATAACTATATTGTGTACTTAAGCCAATTTTGGATATATGCCTACAAATGGTATAACTGGATCTTGAGGAAGCACTTATCCTAGTTGTCTGAGAAAGCACCAGATTGATTCCAGAGTGATTGTACAATTTTACATTCCCACCAGCAGTGGAGGAGGGTTCCCCTTCTCCACAACCTTTCCAGCATGTGTTGTCACTTGAGTTTTTGATCATGTCCATTCTGATGGGTGTAAAGTGAAATCTCTGTGACATTTTGATTTGTCTTTCCCTGATGGCTAATGACACTGAACATTTCTTTAAGTCTTTCTCTGTCATTCAATATTCCTCTATTGATAATTCTTGTTTATCTCTGTTCCCCATTTTTTAATTGGATTACATGATTTGATGCTTTTCAGCTTCTTCAGTTCTTTTTTTTTTAACCTTTATTAGTTACACTTTATTCACTTTGTATTCCCCCATAAGCCCCTCTCTCTTCCGCTCCCAATGCCACCTCTCCTCTCCTTTCTTCAAGCATGCCCCTCCCTATGTCCACTGATAGGAGAGGTCACACTCTCCTTCCTTCTGTTATTCCTCTATCAGATCTCATCAAGAATGGCTACATTGTCATTTTCTGCAGCCTAGTAAGGTTGCTCCCCCTCAGGGAGTGGTTATCAAAGAGTAGGCCAATCTGTTCATGTTAGAGGCACTCCCTGCTCCCATTGCTATGGAACCCACTTGGCCACTGAACTGCCATGGGCTACATCTTTGCAGGGCTTCTAGGTTATTTCCATGCATGGTACTTGGAGTATGAGTGTCTGGAAGCCCCTGTGTACAAATTTTCTGGTTCTGTTGCTCTCCTCCCAGTCCTCTCCAGATCTTTCTATTTCCCACTTCTTTCATGAGATTCCATGAACTCTTCCCAACAGTTGGCCATAAGTCTCAGCATCTGCTTGGTAGTCTGCACGGCAGAGCCTTTCAGAGGCTCTCTATGGCAGGTTCCTAACTTGTTCCTGTTTTCTCCTTCTACTCATGTCCATCCTCTTTGCCTTTCAGGATGGGGATTGAGCATTTTAGCCGGATTCCTCCCTCTTGATTTGTTTCTTTAGATGTACAGATTTTAGTAGGTCTATCCTATATTATATGTCTATATGAGTGAGTATATACCATGTGTGTATTTCTGTTTCTGGGAAATCTTACTCAGGATGATCCTTTCCAGTTCATACCACTTACCTTAAAATTTCTTGATTTCCTTGGTGAATAATGTTCCATTGTGTAGATGTGCCACAATTTCTGAATCCATTGTTCAGTTGAGGGAGATCTTCCTTTTTTTCTGGTTTCTAGCTATTACAAATAAAGCTGCTACAAATATGGTTGAACAAATGTCCTTGTTGTGTACTTTAGCCTCTTTTGGAAGTATGCCTAGGAGTAGTATGGCTGGATATTGAGGAATCATTAGTTTTTTGAGAATGTGCCAGATTGATTTCCAGACTTCTTGTATAACTTTATAAATTTTACACAGTTTACAATGACTTGTATGCAAAAAAATTTCAAGCCTGTGAAGAAACAGAAGATGATATCAGAAGTTGTGAAGACATCTCATGTTCATGGCTTGGCAGGATTACCATACTACAAACGGCCATCTTACCAAAAGCTATCTACAGATTCAGTGCAATTCCCATCATATTACTATACAATTCTTTACAGTCCTTGAAAGAAAAATTCTCAAATTCATATGGAAAAACTAGAAACCTAGAATTGCTAAAACAATCCTCTACAATAAAAGATCTGCTGGAGGTATCTCCATCCCTGACCTTAGGTGAATTATACAGCAACAGTAATAAAAAATTGCATAGTACTGGCATACAAACAGAATGGTGGATCAATGGAACCAAGTAGAACATCCAGAAATAAATCCAAACTCTATGGACACCTGATTTTGGACAAAGATGCCACAACCGAGAAAAGATAGCATCTTCAACAAATGGTGCTGGTCTAACTCTATACCTACATGTAGAAACATGCAAATAGATCCATACTTATCACCGTGCACAAAACTAAAGTTCAAGTAGATCAAAGATATCAACATAAAACCAGATGTATTAAATTGGTTAGAAGAAAAATTGGGCAGAGCCTTGAACTCATTGGCACAGGAGACAAGTTCCTGAACAGAACACCAACAGCACAATCTCTAAGAGCAACAATCGTAAATGAGACCTCATGAAACTGGAAAGCTTCTTTAAAGCAAAGGACACTGTCATAAAAAAAATGAATGCATACAGATAGGAAAACTCTTCACCAAGACTCCAAGTAACAGAGGGCTATTATCCAGTATATATAAAGAACTAAAGAAGTTGGAAATCAAGAAATCTAATTAAAAAATGGGGAACTGAGCTAAACAGAGAATTCTCGATATAGAAATATCAAATGGCAGACAAACAGTTAAAGAAACACTCAAAGTCATTTGCTATTAGGAAAATGCAAATCAAAACGACTCTGAGATTTCACCTTACACCCATCAGAATGGCCAAGAACAAAAACTCAAGTAACAGCACATGCTGGAGAGTCTGTGGAGAAAGGGGAACACTGCTCCACTGCTGGTGGGAATGTAAACCTGAACAACCACTCTGGAAATCAATCTGGCACTTTCAGACAACCAGGAATAGCACTTCCTCAAGATCCAGTTATACGACTCCTAGGCATATATCCAAAAGTGACTCAAGTACATAGTAAGGACATTTACTCATCCATGTTTGTAGAAGCCTTATTCCTAATAGCCAGATCTTGGAAACAATCCAGATGATCCCAACTGAAAAATGGATACAGAAATATTGGTACTTCTACACAAGGGAGTATTTATTACTCAGCAATAAAAATCAAATACATAACGAAATTTGCATGTCAATGGTGGGAACTGAAGTGAGCTATCCCAGAAGCAGAAATACACATGGTATATACTCACTCATATAGACATATAATATAGGATAAACATACTAAAATCTGTACACCTAAAGAAACTAATCAAGAGGGAGAAATCTGGTTGTCATCCTCAATTCCCACCCTGAAAGGCAAAGAGGATGGACATCAAATAAATGAGAAAACAGGGAACAAATTAGGAGCCTGCCATAGAGGGCCTGTAAAAGGCTCTGACCTGCAGACTATCAAACCAGATGCTGAGACTTATGGTCAAATGTTGGGCAGGGTGCATGGAATCTAATGAAAGAAGTGGGAAGTAGTAAAATCTGGATAAGACAGGAGTTCCACATGGAGAGGAACAGAACCAAAAATCTGAACCAATTGGTCTTTCCTGAGCCTAGTCTTCCTAACAAAATACCATGCAGGGAGATAACCTGCAATCCTTGCCCAGATGTAGTCCAAGGGGGTTCCATTTTAATGGGTATAGACACTGGCTCTGACATGAACTGATTGGCCTGTTTTTTTATTACAACACCCTGATGGGTGCACATCCTTACCAGGCCTTAGAGGAAGAAACTGCAGCCACTCCTGATGAAAACTTAGGAACCTAACAAAGGAGAGGAAGACCACCACCCCTATCAGTGGACTTGGAGAGGGGCAAGGTGGACAAAAGGGAGGGAAAGTGAGATTGGGAGAAGAGGGGTAGTATGGGGGATACAAACTGAATAAAGTGCAATTAATTAAAATTAAAATTAAATAATATTAAAAAATATAATTCCTTATATTATGGGAGGGTATGCTTGGAGGTTGATATGCCAACAAAAGTGAACATGCAGAATGGAGTTTCTGTCTCTTGGTCTTTGTCAATTTTTATCTTTGTTTCTGTCCATCTCAATCTCAATATTCTGAATCTGTTTCTCTAGCTCTTTCTCTCTCTTACCCTATTGTCACCCTCTCTTTGCTTGCCCCTTGTGGTAAAGTATGAAAACTCTTAGTTCTGGTGAAGGTCTACAACAACATGACTGTTTACTGATGTGACATCTTGGATAGTAAAAATATAAGGAGGGTCCCAATTAAATACTTTGTGTTAAAAGATTTTCCTTGGTCAGGGAGTGTTTTGCCAGTAAGTAATTCACTGACTGAGGACACATCTGTGCTTTAACAAATAATAATGGGATCTGTGATAATGTGAAACTCACATGTCAAGGACAAGTGACTTTATTAATGACTACTTGAAAGAAATATGTGACAGCTTTCCTAAACTAAGAGTCTTGGACACAAGAAATGACTTCTCAGGGGTGTGTATTTTGAGCTGCCCAGATGGGCCTCATGAGGGCTACTCAGTCTTTCTGTCAAGGAGACTGTACAACTGGCCCTCTTAATAACTGCCTCCTGAAACACTAACAGTATTTAACTTGTTTCATATCATCATTCTGCCTCTCTGCCAATCAGCACCTGAAAGAATCTTGAGGATTCCCTGGAGATCAATAAACAAACTTTCCTCAATGTCCATTATCTATGATCCTGTGCACATTTTACTTTTTCTTGTGAAACCTAACAACCTTTATCTCATCTCTTTATCCAGATCCCACACCTTTACTCCTATTTACCTCTGTGACAATGTAAGGTAGGAAATACAATTTTAATGTTGATTGAATTGGACAGCTTCCTAAATAGGGAAGCTTCAAAGTGATGTGGGATTAAGGGGAATGTACCAAATGACAAGGTGGTCTCATAATGTGGACCTGGATGTGAAATTTGCTAGGTTGTGACTTTGAACTGGGCACTTAGCCGAGTACTCACTAAATGTAACTTCATATTTTTATTGATAAATAGGCTGGCAGGGTCTAGGGTTCCCAGTGGTAGTGTGTCCTTAAGAGCAGGGAAAAGAGTAGGAAACCAGACAATTCCTGGGACTGGTTTGGGTGAAATAGAGAACGATCTGTGTATGTAAAATGAGAACTGAGGGGTAATAAACTCTGACAGCTGCTGCTCTTTCAAACTAGTGTTGGCAAACCTCTATGAGCAGGGTTGTCATGGCTGACCTTGCTAGATGAGAAGCTGTGTCCTAGTCAGTGGTCATTGAGCAATCCTCCTGGTCTTGGGGTTTACAATTAAAATTGGCTATTTTGGAGAGAATTGGGTCTGTGTTACATGCCTCAGAAACAAGAGTAGAAGTGTTTCTTGATGTTGTCCTCCAGACAAACCATCTAAACATAGTGTTACAGGGAGAACCGCTTGTTCAGAAGTGTCACCTGAGCTCATGGGAGCTGAAGTAGCTAGGTAACCACTAGTTCATGTCGAGAATTATCTGCTACATATTGAGTTCTTGGAAAGCATGCCTTGCCAGGTCAAACTCTGCCCTCCTATAGTGGAATCTTTTCTCCATGTTAAAATTCATGGTAAAAGTTGTTAACATATCATTTTTACTGATTATGTGAGAACTTCATATAATATACATTATAGTCCCTTTTCCATTGCTCCCAAGTTCAAGTTCCTATCCATGAGTCATACAATTTTTTTTCTTTAAAATACATCAATTGAAGTATGTGTTGTCATCTACTCATTGCAACATGATCAGAATCTCAGTGCCAAGTCCCTTAAAGAAAACTGAATTTATCCTTGCTGCACCCTGATACCAATCCCAAGAAGAGGCCATCAGTCTTGAAGAGCTTTATGCTTCATCACCTTGATAACAGCTTCTCTTATGTATGTGTTTATTAAGATTTGTTCCCTTTGTATCCACTCTGCTGCCCCTTCCCTCTTCTCCTTCCACTCCCACCCACCCTCCTTCTTCTACCCCTATGTACTCTCTATAGTTTGCTGATAGGGCAGTTCCTCCTCTCCCTTCTATCAGACCCTAGCTTATCAGGTATCAACAAGGCTGGCTGCATGTTCTTCTTCTGCTGCCTGATTCTCAGGCATTGTTTTTATGTCCTCAGTTCCCTCTACTTATCACACTCCTCCTGCCTCCTCTCTTGTAGGTGGCCCAGAGCTCTGAGGGGAAGGAGAATTTCTTAGGGAAATCCCAATTATAGCTGGGTGTTTTAAGGTCTCTCTGTAAGCATAATATTGGGCTGTGGGTCTCTGTATGCAATCACATCTGATGAAGAAGGAAGCATATCTTTGGATACAAGAACAGGACAGTGTCTAACATTTGAGAGAGGGAGAGCAACATATTTTAATAACAACAACCTGGGTTGCTTTAAAATTTCTGTAGGATTGCCTGACCAAACAAATCAATTAATTGCCATCCAGTCACACTAGTGGAAGACTGTTTGGTCACAATAAATGATCTATTGGAACTTTATGCCCCAATATTAGAAGACCTCCTAATAAGTAAATATGAACCATATGTGTCTTTCGGCATTTTAGTTACTTCACCCAGGATGATTTTTCCTGGTTCCATCCATTTGCCTGAAAGTATCATTTTCTTAGTTGAAAAATACTTCGTTATTGAAATATTTTACATTTTACCAAAGGAGATTGTCAGTCCTGTTCTTCAGTCCTTGGAATTTTCTAGGATTTTCATAATTGTACTGAATGACAAACTATTAGAATAACTATATTCTTTAAGCCTAGAAAGTCCCTGCATCTTCTTCTACTTCCTGGTGATTTGAATTGCAGTGTCTCCTTGAAGCTCATCTATTTACATGTTGAGTCCTTATTGAGGACTCATTGAGGCAATGTCTGAAAATGTTCAGAGGTATGGCCTTGGTAGATAATATAATACCTGTTAGAGTTATAATATGAGAGGGTGTGCTTTCAGGTTGATCTGCCAATGAAAGTGAACATACAGAATGGAATTTCTGTCTCTCAGTCTCTATCACTTTATATATTTTTCTGTTGGTGTCAGTCTCTCTGAATCTTTCTCTCTAATTCTCTCTCTCTCTTTCTCTCTCTCTCTGTGCCTGCTGCTTGTGGTAAAGTATTGAAAGCTCTCAGTTTTCCTTAAGTACTACAAGAAGATGATTGATTTTAAAAGTGTACCTACATGGTCTCTGTAAAAATATAAACAAGGTCCCAATTAAATATTTTGTGTTAAAAGATTTGACTTTATCAGAGAGCATTTTCCCACTAAGTGATTGACTGACTGAGGATTTATCTGTGCTTATAACAAATAATGAAAATTGTGATAATGTGAAACTCACATGTCAAGGTCACGTGACTTTATTAATGACTACTTAAAAGATATATTTGAAACTTTTCCTGAACTATGTGTCTTGGAAACAGGAACTATCACTGCTGGGTTGTGTGCTTTCAGGTGTCCATATTGAGACATGTAGGAAATATCATCCTTTCTCATGAGCAATCTGTCCACTTGGCCCTTTTAATAACTGGCTCCTGAAATACTTACTGGCTTCATCTTGTTTTATGACTTCATATTCCCTCTCAACCATTCAGTGCCTGAGAGAATCTTGAGGTTTCCATGGAGTTGAGTACACAAAATTTCCTCAGTGTCCAGTATATCTGATCATGTGCACACATGACTTTTTCTTGGGAAACCCAACAAGCCTGTATCTCATCCCTTTATCCAGATCCCACACCTTTCCTCCGGTTTACCTCTGTGACAATGTCCCATAGGAAATGAAGCTTTAGTGTTTACTTAACTGGAGAGGTTCCTAAGTAGGAAAGCTTCAAAGAGATCTGGTATTAAGGGGAATGCACCAAAAAAAAAGTGGTCTTATAATGTAGTCTTGGATCTGAAATTTCCTAGGTTATGACTATAAACTGAGCAGTTACTCACGTACTAACTAAATGTACCTTCTCACTCTTATTGATATAATAGGCTGGCAGGGTTTAGGGTTCCCTGGGGTTTTGAGACTTTAAGAGCAGGGAAAAGAGAAAGAAAGCAGACAATTCCTGGGACTGCCGTGGCTGAAACAGAGAAAGATCTGTGAATGTAAAAGGAGAATTGAGGGGCAATAAACTACTTAACAGTTGGTGATGTTACACACTAGGATTGCCAATCCTCTATGAGCAGGGTTGCCTTGACTGGATAGGCAGTTGTGTCCAACTCAGTGATCACTGAGAAATCCTCCTGTCGCTGGGGTTTAGTGTTAATCCTGGGCCTTCGGGACAGAGAAATGGGTACCTGTTACATGTCTAGGACACAAGAACAGAAGTGTTTCTTGATATTGTCCTCCAGACAAATCATCTAAACCTAGTGTTAGTGGCAGAACTGCTTGTTCAGAAATGCCACCTGAGCTCATGGGCTCTGAAGTAGCTCGGTAAACACTAGTTCATGCCTAGGATTCTCTGCTATATAATGAGTTCCTGGAAAGCATGCCTTAAAGTGTCAAACTGCCCTCGGTTAGTGGAATCTTTTCTCCATATTAAAAGTCATTGTAAATATTGTCAACATTACTTTTATTGTATATGTAGGAATCATATAATATATATTATACTCTTTTTCCATTGCTCCCTGGTTCAAATTCCCACCCTTGAGTCACAATTTTTTTTCTTTAAAATACATCAATTCTAGTATATGTTGTTCACATATTCATTGGAACATGATAAGAATCTCAGTGCCAAGTCCCATAAGAGAAATGAGTTTATCCTTTCAGCACCCTGACACTACACCTTGATCACAGTTTTTCTTTTTTCTTTTTGATTTTTTCTTTATTAATTACAATTTACACATGTTGTATCCCCCCTTGGTTCCCTTTCTCCTCCCATCCCAAAACCTCCCTTCCTCCACCCTCTGCATGCATGCCCCTCCCCAAGTCCACTGATAGGGGAGGACTTCTTTTCCTTCCTTCTGATCCTAGTCAATTAGGTCTCATCAGGAGTGGCTGCTTTGTCCTCTTCTGTGGCCTGGCAATGCTTCTTCCCTCTCAGGGGAAGGTAATTAAAGAACAATCAGTTCATGTCAGAGACATTCCCTGTTCCTATCACAATGGAACCTACTTGGATACTGAACTGCCATGGGCTACATCTTTATTAATTGTTGAGGACCCATTATTAATTGTTGCTCTTAGAGCCTGTACTGTTGGTGTTCTGTTCAGGGGGTGTTCTGTTCAGAGTGCAGGGATCTTAGGTTATCTTCATGCATAGTCTTTGGTTGGAATAGCAGTCTCAGGAAAGACCCGTGTGCTCAGATTTTTGGTTCTGTTGTTCTTATGGAGTTCCTGTCCTTTCCAAATCTGTTTCCCACTTCTTTCCTAAAATTCCCTGCATTCTACCCAAAGGTTGCCCATAAGTCTCAGTATCTACATTGATAGTCTGCAGATTTTCAGAGGTCCTCTGTGTCAGGCTCCTGATTTGTTCCCTGTTTTCTCCTTCTTCTGATGTCCAGCCTCTTTGCCTTTCTGGGTAGGAATTGAGCATATAAGCAAGTGTCCTCCCTCTTGATTAGTTTCTTTAGGCGTACAGAGTTTAGTAGGTTTATCCTATATTATATGTTTATATGAGTGAGGATATACCATGTGCATACCTGTGCTGCTGGGATAGCTCACTCAGGATGCTTTTTTCCAGATCACACCATTTACCTGCAAATTTCCTTGTTTTTTTATTGGTGAGTAATATTCCATTGTGTAGATACACAACAATTTTGATTTTATTAATGACCACTTTAAAGAAAGATGTGACAATTTTCCTGAACACAGGAACTGCCATCTCTGGGTTGGGTGCATTCAGCAGCTCAAATTGAGCCATGTAGGGCTTCTCAGCCTTTCTCTCAAGTAGGCTGTCCACTAGGCCCTTTTAATAACTGGCTCCTGAAACTTTTACTGGCTTTCAAGTGTTTCATGACATCATTCCCTCTCTTAGCCAATTAGCACCAGAGAGAAAATTGAGGTTTCCATGGAGATAAGTACACAAATTTTCCCCAGTGTCTAGTATATCTGATCCTGTACACAAGTGACTTTTTCTTGTGAAACCCAACAAGCCTTTGTCTCATCCCTTTATCCAGATCCCACACTTACTTCTGTTAACCTCTGTGACAATGTCAGGTAGGAAATGAAACTTTAATGTTTATTTAAGTTGAAAGCTTCCTATATAGTAAAACTTCATATTGATATGGGATTAAGTTGAATATACCAAATGAAAAGGTGGTCTCATAAGTCTTGGATCTGAAGTTTCCTAGGTTGTGACTTAGAACTGAGTAGTTATTGGTGTAGTCACTAAATGTACCTTCTTATTCTTATTGATATAATAGCCTGGCAAGTTTCACTGCTTTATTGAGTCACTAAGAGCAGCTAAAACAGTAGGAACCAATGAATTCCTGCAAGTGATTGGGTGATACTGAGAAAGATCTGTGTATGGGAAAAGAGAAAAGAGGCTCAATAAGCTATTTGACAGCTGGGGCTGTTCCACACTAGGGTTGGCAACCCTTTGTGAGAGCTTTGCCTTGACTGACCTGTCTAATTTGGCAGCTATGTTTAACTCAGTCATCAGTAAACCCTGGTCCTGGGGTTTACAGTTAAAACTGGGTCTTCCTGATTTAGAAATGTATCCATGTCATATATTGAGGAGACAAGAACAGTTGTGTTTCCTGCTGTGGTCCTCCAGACAAACACTCTATACAGAGTTATAGTGTCAATACTGCTTTTACAGAGTGCCACCTGAGCTCATGGTGTCTGAGGTAGCTAGGTAAAAAATAGTTCATGGCTAGGAATCTCTGCTCCATAATGAGTTCCTGGAAAGCATGTCTTACAAATTCATGGTCTCCCCTCTTTTAGCAGGATCTTTTTTTCCATGTTAAAAGCCATTGTAAAAGTTGTGAACATATTATTTTTATGGCTTATGTGGAATTTCATGTATTATATCATATATCACATATTATATATTACATATTGTACATTATATATTGCATATTACATATTATATATTACACAATGCATATTACATATTGCATATTATATATTACATATTACACATTATATATTATATATTACATATTGTATATTACGTATTATATATTATGTATTACATATTATGTTATATATTGTATATTCTATATTATATATTACATATTACATATTATAATTTTTTCTATTGATCCCAGGTTCAAATTTCTACCCATGTGTCACATTAAAATATTTTTTCTTTAAAATACATCAATTGAAGTTTGTGTTGTTCATATATTCATTAGAATATGATCAGAGTCTCAGTGTAAAATCCCATAAAGAAAACTGAGTTCATACTTGCATCACCCTGGCAACAACTTCAAAAATAAACCATCAGTCCTGAAGAGCTCTATACTTCATCATCTATATTTTCTTAGTTTTTATTTTTTTAATATTAATCACAGGTTATTTACTTTGTATCCCAGTCATAGCCCCCTCCACCATTCTCTCCCATTTCCATCCTTTCTCCGTCATCTCCTCCCTGTCCCTTTCCAAGTACTCTGATAGGGAAAGTCTTCTTCCCCTTCCACCTCACCCTAGCTTATTAGGTATCTTCAGGACTGGCTGCAATGTCCTCCTCTTTGGCCTAGCAAAGTTGCTCCTCCTTCGGGTGGGGGTGGGTGGGTAGGTAAAGTAGGTAAAGAAGTCAGTAATTGAGTTCATGTCAGAAATAGTTCATGTTCCTCTTAACAGGAAATCCCACTTAGATACTGAGCTTCCATGGGCATCATTCAAGCAGAGCTTCTAGGATATATATATCCATACATTGTCTTTGGTTGGAGAAAGAGTCTCATAGAGGGATCCTGTGCCCTGATATATTTGTCCTTGTAGAGCTTTTGTTCTCTCCCATTCATACTAACTTACCCTTTTATCATATGATTCCCTTCACTCTACAGAAGATTTGGTTATGAGCCTTAGCATCTGCTTTGATAAGCTGTTCAGTAGAGTCTTCCAAAGGCCTTCTGTGGTAGGCTCTTGTTCTGTTTTTTTGTCTTCTCCTACTTCTCATGCATGTCCATCCCATTTGTCTTTCTAAGTGAGGATCGATCATTTTACCATGGGTCCTCTGTATTTTGTCTTCTTTAGGTTGCACATATTTTATTATATTTATTCTATCTTATAGGACTATAAAGTGAGTATATACCATGTGTGGTTTTGAGCTCTTAGTATACCTTACTCAGGATGATCTTTTCTAGATCCCACCATTTATCTGAAAATTTCAAGTTTCCTTGTTTTTAATTGATAAGTAGTATTCCATTGTGTAAAATTTCTGTATCCATTCCTCCATTGAGGGACATCTGGGTTTTTCCCAGGTTATATTACAATTGAAGCTGCTACAAACATGGTGGTACAAAATGTCCTTCTTGTATACTTGAGCACCTTTTGGATATATGCCTAGGAGTGGTATAGCTGGATGCCAAGGAAATGCTATTCCTAATTGACTGAGAAAGTGCCAGATTGAATTCGATAGTGGTGGGAGTTTACATTCCCACCAGCAATGTAGGAGGGTTCCCATTTCTTCACAACCTCCCCAGCATGTGCTGTCAATTGAGTTTTTAACCTTTGCCATTCTGATGGGTGGAAGGTGAAATATAAGGGTTATTTTTTTTATTTGCATCTCTCTGATGGCTAAGCACTCGAGCATCTCTTCAGGTGTTTCTCTGCCATTCAAATTCTCCTACAGAAAATTTTCTGTTTAGCTCTGTACCCCATTGTTTAATTAGATTGCTTAGTTTATTGCTTATTAATTTCTTTAGTTATTTATATATTCTGGATATTAGCCCTCTGTCAGATATAGGGTTTGTGAAGATCTTTTTCCAGTCTTTAGGCAGCTGTTTTGTTCTGATGACAATGTCTTTTGCTTTACAGATGCTGCTCAATTTCATGGGGTCCCATTTATTAATTTTTGCCCTAAGATCCCTAAGAGCCTGTGCTGTTGGTGTTCTCTTCAGGAAATTATCTCCTGTGCCAATAAGTTCACTGCTCTTTCCCACTTTTTTTTTTAACCAATTTAGTGTATCTGGTTTTATGTTGAGGGTTTTGATCCACTTGGACTTTAGGTTTGTGCAAGGTGATAAATATGGATCTATTTTCATTTTACTGCACTTAGACAACTAGTTGGATGAGCACCGTTTGTTGAAGACACTGTCTTTTTTTTTTTTTTTTTCATTGAATGATTTTCACTTCTTTGTCAAAAATCAAGTATTCATAGGTGTTTGGGTTTATTTCTATTTGGTTCCATTGATCTACTTCTTCAATTTCTTTCTTCAGAGACAAAGTGTTTTTTCCAAAAAGATGTTTCACTAGCTTGGTTAAAGTCATCCCAAGGTACTTTATGTTGTTGGTGGCTATTGTGAAAGGGTGTCATTTCTCTGATTTTTTTTCTTGGCCCTTTTGTCTTGGGTATACAGGAGGGGTTCTGATTTTTTTTAAATTAATTTTGTATCCAGCCACTTTGCTGAAGGTGTTTTATCAGCTGAAGGAGTTCTCTGGTTGATTTTTTTTTTTTTTTGCCATCACTCTTGTGATTTGCGAAAGTGAAAATTTGACCTCTTCCTTTCTAATTTGTAACCCCTTGATCTTCTTTGCTTGTCTTGTTGCTTCAGCTAGGACTTCCAGACCTAGGTTGAATAGATATGGAGACAGAGGGCAGCCTTGCCTTTTCTCTGATTTCAGTGGGATTGATTTAAGTTTCTCTCCATTGGATTTTATGTTGGCTATAGTTTTGCTGTATATTGCATTTACTATATTTTGTATAATTTGGTATATGCCTTGTATTACTTATCTCTCCAATACATTAAAATAAATGGATGTTGGACTTTGTCAAATGCTTTTTTGACATCTAAGGAGATAATCAAATGTTTTTTTTTTCTCCTTCAGTTTGTTAATATGGTGGAATACATTGATAGCTTTCCATATATTGAACCATCTTTACATGCTTGGAATGAAGCCAACTTGGTCATGGTGAATATCTTTTGTGTGCTGTTAGATTCAATTTGTGAGTATTTTATTGAGTATCATTGCATCAATGTTCATAAGACAGATAGGTCTGAAGTTCTCTTTTTTATTGGGTCTTTGTGTGGTTTAGGTATCAAGGTGAATGTAGCTTCATAGAATGGGTCTGTTAAATTTCCTTCTGTTTCTGTTTTGTGGAATAGTTTGAAGAGAATTAGAATTAGCCCTTACTTGAAGATCTGGTAGAATTCTGCACTGAAACTCTCTGGCCCAGGGATTTTTTTTTAGAAGGAAGATTATTGATGATCTCTTCTATTTCCTAGGGACATAGAGGTCAATCTTCCTACTTGACCTGGACTTAATTTTGGTAGATGGAAATCTATCTAGAAAATTGTCCATTTCATTTAGATTTTCAAATTTTGTGGCATATAGTGTAGTACAACCTGATGATTGTTTGGATTTTCTCAGTGTCTGTAATTATGTCCCCCTTTTCAATTCTGATTTTGCCAATTTGGATATTTTCTCTCTGTCTTTTAGTTAGTTTGGCTAAGGGTTTGTCTATCTTGTTGATTTTCTCAAAAAAACAGTTCTTGGTTTCATTGATTGTTTGAATAGTTCTATTTGTTTCTTATTGATTGATTTCAGACCTGAGTTTAATTATTTCCAGCAGTCTCCTCCTTTTGGGTATATATTTTTCTTCTTTATTTTTTTTCTAACAGTTTCAGTAGGGCCACTAAATTGCTTGTATATGATGTTACAAATTACTTCTTGTAGGCACTTAGCGATATGGATTTTCTTCTAAGCACTGCTTTTGTTGTGTCCCATAAATTTAGAAACTTGTTATCTTCATTTTCATTGAATTCTAGAAAGTCTTTAATTTCTTTCTTTATTTCTTCCTTAACCCAGCTGTCATAGAGTAGCAACTTGTTCAGGTCTCATGTGTGTGTAGGCATTATGTTATTTCTATTGTTGTTGTGGTCGAGCTTTAGACATGGTAGTCAGATAGAATACAGGAGATTATTTCAATCTTCTTGTATCTATCTGTTGAGTTTTGCTTTGTGGCCAACTAAATGGTCTATTTTGGAGAAGGTTCCATGAGATGCTGAAAAGAAGGTACACTCTTTTGAGTTTGTGTGAAAAGTTCTGTAGACAATATTACGTCCATTTAAATTAGGGCCTCTGTAAGTGCCTTTATTTCCCTATTTGGATTCTATTTTTTATTTTTTTATTAATTACACTTTATTAATTTTGTATCCCCCATAAGCCTCTCCCTCCTCCCCTCCCAGTCTCACCCACCCTCCCCTTTCTGCATGCATGCCACTCAACAAGTCCACTGATAGGGGAGGTTCTCCTCTCCTTTCTGATCTTACTCTATCAGTTCTCATCAAAAGTGGCTGCATTGTCGTCTACTGTGGCCTGGTAAAGCTGCTCCCTCTACAGGGGGAGGTGATCAAAGAGCAGGCCCATCAGATTATGTCAGGGGCAGTCCCTCTTCCCATTACTATATAACCCACTTGAACACTGAAATGCCATGGTCTACATCTGTGCAGGGGTTCTTGGTTGGAGTATGAGTCTCTGGGAGGTTCACTTGTTCAAATTTTCTTATTCTGTTGCTCTCCTTGTGGAGACCCTGTCCTCTCCAGCTCTTACTATTTCCCACTACAAACATAAAATTCCATTCAGTCTGCCCAACAGTTGGCCATCAGGCTTAGCATCTGCTTTGATAGTCTGCAGGGCAAAGGCATTCAGAGGCCCTTTGTGGTAGGTTCCTAGTTTGTTTCCTGTTTTCTAACTCTGGCTTTCAGAAGTCCTCTGTAGAAGGTTTCTAGGTTATTTCCTGTTTTCTTCTTCTTCTGATGTCTATCCTCTTTGCCCTTAAGGATGGGGATTGACCATTTTAGTTTGGGTCCTCTCTCCTGCTTAGCTTGTTTAAATGCACAGATTTTAGTGGGTCTGTACTATGTTGTATGTCTATATGAGTGAGAATATACCATGTGTGTCTTTTTGCTTCTGGGATAACTCACTCAGGATGATCCTTTCCAGATCCCACCATTTACCTGCAAATTTCATGATTTCCTTATTTTTCATTGCTGTGTAATATTCCATTGTATAGATGTACCACAATTTCTGCATCCATTCTTCAGTTGACGGGCATCTGGGTTGTTTCCAGCTTCTGGCTATTACAAATAAAGCTGCTACAAACATGGTTGAGCAAATGTCCTTTTTGTGTACTTGAGCTTCTCTTGGATATATGCCTAGGAGTGGTATGGCTGGATAGTGGGAAAGTGCTATTCCTACTTTTCTGAGAAAGCACCAGATTGATTTCCAGAGTGGTTATACAAGTTTACATTCCCACCAGCAGTGGAGAAGGGTTCCGTGTTCTCCACAACCTCTGTTCATGTGTATCAGTTGAGTTTTTCATCTTGGCCATTCTCATAGGTGTAAGGAGAATTCTCAGGGTTGTTTTGATTTGCATTTCCCTAATGGCTACTGAGGTTGAGCATTTCTTTAAGTGCTTCTCTGCCATTTGATATTCCTCTGTCTAGAATTCTCTGTTTGTCTCTGTTCCCCATTTTTTAAGTGGATTACTTGCTTTGCTTCTTTTCAGCTTCTTTTGTTCTTCATATATACTGGATATGAGTCCTTTGTCAGATAAATGTTTGGAAAAGATTCTTTCCCAGTCTGTAGGCAGTAGCTTTGTTTTGATGATGGTGTCCTTTGCTTTACAGAAGCTTTTCAGTTTCATGAGGTCCCCTTTATTGATTGTTGCTCTTAGAGCCTGTTCTTTTGGTGTCATGTTCAGGAAGTTTTCTTCTTTACCAATGAGTTCTAGTTTATTCCCCACTTTTTTTTTAGCTGATTTAATGTGTCTAGTTTTATGTTGAGGTCTTTGATCCACTAGGACTTCAGTTTAGTGCAGGCTGATAAGTGTGGATCTATTTTCCTTTTTCTACATGTAGACATCCAGTTGGACCAGCACCATTTGTTGAAGATGCTATCTTTTTTCCATTGTATGGTTTTGGCATCTTTGTCAAAGATCAGGTGTCCATAAGTGTGTGGGTTTATTTCTGGGTCCTCTGTTCAGGTCCATTGATCCACCATTCTGTTTCTATGTCAGTACCATGCAGTTTTTAAAACTGTTGCTCTATAGTACAACTTAAGATCAGGGGTGGTGATACCTCCAGAAGATCTTTTATCGTAGATGATTATTTTAGCAATTCTGGGTTTCTTGTTACTCCATATGAAGTTGAGAATTTTTATTTCCAGGTCTGTAAGTATTGTGTTGGTAATTTGATAGGAATTGCATTGAAACTGTAGATTGCTTTTGATAAGATGGCCATTTTTACTATGTTAATCCTGCCAAGCTATGTGCATGGGAGATCTTTCCATTTTCTGATATCTTCTTTTAATTCTTTCTTCAGAGACTTGAAATTTTTTCATACAAGTCTTTGACTTCCTTGTTAGGGTTACTCCAAGGTACCTTATGTCATTTGTGGCTATTGTGAATGGTGTTGTTTCCCTAATTTCTTTCTCAGCTCTTTTGTCTTTTGTATACAGGAGGGCTGCTAATTTTTTTGAGTTAATTTTGTATCCGGCCACTTTGCTGAAGGAGTTTATCAGCTGTAGGAGTTCCCTGGTAGAGTTTTTGGGTTCACTCACCTATACTATCATATCATCTGCAAATAGTGATAATTTGACTCCTTCCTTTCAAATTTGTATCCCCTTGATCTCTTTCAACTGTCTTATTGCTCTTGCAAGGACTTCCAGAACTATGATGAAGAGATATGGAGAAAGTGGGCAGCCTTGCCTTTTCCCTGATTTTAGTGGGATTGTTTTAAGTTTCTCTCAATTCAGTTTGATGTTGGCTATATGCTTGCTGTATATAGCTTTTACTATATTTAGATATGTGCCTTGTATCCCGGATCTCTCGAAACCTTTAAACATGAATGGATGTTAGATTTTGTCAAATGCTTTTTCAGCCTGAGAGCTTTGCAGGGTATAGTAGCCTTGGCTGACATCTGTGTTCTTTTAGGGTCTGCATGATATCCGTCCAGGCTCTTCTGGCTTTCATAGTCTCTGTTGAAAAGTCAGGTGTGATTCTAATGGGTTTGCCATTATATGTTACTTGGCCTTTTGCTCTTGCAGCTTGTAGTATCTTTTCTTTGTTCTGTATACTTACGGTTTTGATTATTATATGGTGGGAATATTTTCTTTTCTGGTCTAATTTATTGGGTGTTCTGTAGGCTTCTTGTATTCTTATTGGTCTCTTCTTTTAGTTTAGGAAATTTTCTTCAATGATTTTGTTGAAAATATTTTCTGGCCCTTGGAGCAGGGAATCTTCTTTTTCCTATAATCCTATTAATTTTAGGTTTTGTCTTTTAAGTTGTCTTGGATTTCTTGGATGTTGTGTGCCAGGAATATTTTATATTTAACATTCTCTTTGACAGATTCATCGATTTCTTCCATTGTATCTTCCAAACCTGAGCTTCTTTCTTCCATTTCTTGTAGCCTATTGGTTATGCTAACCTCTGTAGTTCCTGCTTTCTTCCCTAAGTTCTTTCTCTCCACATTTTCTTCCATTTGTGTTTTTTTTTTTTTAATTTTTCCAATTCTATCTTCAGGTCTTGAGCCATTTTGTTGTTTTCCTTCACCTGTCTGACTGTATATTTATGTTTTTCCATCAATCCCTTCAGCTGTTTGTTTTAACAGTCCACTGTTTCTTTTATTTCATTCAGTGACTTAAGCATTTCCTCTCTAAAGGTCACAAACTGGCTGCAGCCTCCTCTATTTTTTTTTCGTATTTTATTTGTTTCCTCTGTTATCTTCTCCATGAGCATAGATGTTAGGTCATCTCCTTGAATTTCAATTATGCTGGGGTGTCTAGGGCTATTTGCCCCTGGTAATTGGGTTCTGGAGATGCCATATTGCTCTGGCTTTATTTGGTTGTACTTTTACATTGTCCTCTACCCATTGGGCTATCTTAGTTGTTTGAAGTTTGTTTCTGGTTGTTCCTGGACTCTTGTGGTGGAGATAATCCCTTTGGCAGGAAGATGTTTTTTCCTGCAGGAAGCCTTCTCAGCTTTTTGGGTATAGTCACTGGATGGCCGGTGTTTTCAGGCATTGCTACAGCTCACCTCAGGTATAGAGACCTGGGTGGTAACTGTAGTCATGATTAGTCAAGAGGGCTCTTCTCTCACCGGGAGAAGTCCTGGAGACAGCTGCCTCCTTCTCAGTTTCTTGCTGTAAATTTAGCGATCAGCTGCTGTAACCTGTGTGTCCTGTGGTTTGGTTGGTTTTGTTAGGGATAACTGGTTGCCCCTTGGAGCAGGTTCTGGGGGTTATTCTCGGGGTTCCCTGTCTTGTGTAAGTCTGATGTTGGGGCTCTGTGCCCCAGAACCCAAGAGGTAATTTGTGGCAGGTGAGTGCTGCTCTCCTGGTAACAGCAGGCTATCTGGGGCACAGCAGTTCCCTGGGTTCGGCCAGTCTGTGGGACCTTTTCTGGGGATATACTGGGTTGCCTAATTCCATCCCCTTTGCTTCGTTCCTTGTTCCTTGTGAGGGTTTCTCCAGACATTGACTCTAAGACTCTGGTGTCTTGGGGCACACAGTTGTGTTGGTAAGGAGTAATTGGTACAAAGCAGGCCTCTAGGCAGGCAGAGCATGCTCCCGCCTGCTAGTGTGTGTGAGCTGGGTTTCCAATAATTCTGTGTTCTCTGTTTGGGCCTGGATCTGTGATGGCTTGGCATACTCACCTGTTTGTGATCTGCGGTCTGCTAGACTTTCCCCAGGCTAAGCCAAGTGACCCCAGCAGCACGGTTTCTTCCTTCCCTGTGGGGCCTTCTCTGAACAGGGGTTCTCAGTCTCTGTTGCACTGGGGAGCACTGCTCATCTGTACTAGTGATCTGGGCACACAGCTCTCCTCAAGGCGGAAGCTCATTTGTGATGGCGGTGGGTACCCATGGTCCGGGAGACCTTCCAGGGAAACACTGGGTCACCTGTGATCAGACTTGCAACTTTGCTTCCCTGTGGGGTTTTCTTGTGACTGGGACTCCCAGTCTCAGTCACCCTTGTGCCCATCGATCAGCCTGGGAAAGTGATTGGGACACGCAGGCTTGTGGCTCCATCCGGGAGACCCAAAGCCCGTGTTACCTGGGATTTCTTCTAGGTTCTGGCTGGGCAGCTGAGAGTGGACCCAACTGATTCCCACACAGTCAGAGCCTCCCATCACCTGGGAAACACGATCGCTTTTAGGGCCCAGAGTTCAGTCTCCTAGTCCCTGCAAGGAGTGTGCTGTCCTGCTTCTCAGACACAGTGCTCTCCCGGCACCGCCATCTTGGTTTCCCCGCTATTTGGATTCTATCTTGATGATCTGTCCTTGGTGAGAGTGGGGTGTTAAGGTCTCCTGCTATTAAGGTGTTGGAATCAATGTGTGATTTAAATTTTTATAATGTTTCATTTACGAATGTAGGTGCTCTTCTCTTTGGGCCATAGATGTTCAGAATTGTGATGTCCTCTTGGTGATTTCTTCCTTTAGTGTGGATATAGTGCTTCTACTAATCTTTTTTGATTAATTTTGGTTGAAAGTCTATCTTATTAGATAATAGGATTGCTATCCCAGCTTGTTTTTTGGGTCCATTTGCTTGGAAAACATTTTTTCAGCCCTTCACTCTGAGGTAGTGTTTATATCTGTTGCAGAGGAGTGTTTCTTGAATGTAGCAGAATGTTAGATCTTGTTTCCACAACCATTCTGTTAGTCTGTGTCTTTTTATTGGAGAGTTGAGTCCATTGATGTTGATGGATAATAGTATCCAGTGAACGTTAGTTCTTTTTATTGTGGTGTTGGTGTTCTTACTGTGATTCATTGCTTGTTTTCCTTTAATTTTTGTAGGAACATTATTTGTATCCTATGTTTTCTTGGGTAGAGTTGTTGTTTATTTTTTTAGTTTGTTTGTTTGTTTGTTTTGTTTTTTTGGATTGGAATTTTTCTTCTAGTATCATATGTAGTGCTGGTTTGCTGTGTAGAAATTGCTTAAATTTAGTTTTGTCATTGAATATTTTGTTTTCTCCATCTCTGCTGATTGAAAGCTTTGCTGGGTATAGTAGTCTGGGATAGCATCTGTGGTCCCTTAAAGACTGCATGACCTCTGCCCAAGCCCTTCTGGCTTTCATAGTTTCTGATGAGAAGTTCAGTGTGATTCTGACAGGTCTACCTTTATATGTTACTTGGCATTTTGCCCTTGCTGCTTTTAATATCTTTCCTTTGTTCTGTATATTTAATATTTCAACAATGATATGATGTGAGGATTTTATTTTCTTGTCTAGTCTGTTTGGCATTCTGTAGGCCTTTTGTATGTTTATGGACATCACTTTCTTTTAATTGGGGGAATTTTCTTCTATGATTTTCTTGAAGATATTTTCTGGACCTTGGAGACTGGAGTCTTCTTTTCCCTCAATTCCTATTATTCTTAGATTTTACCTTTTCATGGCATCTTTGATTTATTGGAGGTTTTGTGTTTGGAACTGTACTGATTTTGATTTTTCTTTGAGAGAAGTATCAGTTTCTGCAAGTGTATCGTCAGCTCCAGATATTCTTTCATCTCTTGTATTCTGTTGGTGATGATTACTTTTGTGGTTCCTGATCTTTTCTCTAAGTTCTCCAGCTCCAGAGTTTTCTCTGTGTTTTTTTTTTTTATTGATTCTAATTCTACTTTTATATCCTGTATCATTTCCTTCATCTGTTTGAATGTGGCTTCCTGTCTCTGTATGAAGGCTTCTACTTTTTTTTGTTTGTTTTTGTTTTTCTTCTCTATATGCCACCAAATTTGCCTCTCCTTGTCCTTTTATTTGCATGGTTATTTCTCTGAGACATTTGTTTGTTTCCTTTTTATGTGACTCTAATAACTGAATAAGCATATCTTTAAGGTCATTCTCCTATGTTTCTGAAGAATTGGGGTATCCATTGATTTGGAGGACATGATTTCCTAATTTTTGTTGCGTGTGTTCTTTTGCCTATGTCTAGGCAATTCTTTATCTCTGACCTTCACTGTTTTTCCTTGGATTCTGTAGTTCAGATTGTTACCATTTTTCTCTAGTGTTTGGAGAATTCTTCAGAGAAATTAGAGCAATCCAAAGGTTTCAGCCTATGCATTCGTGCTTTACTTGTTCCTGAGAGAGGAAAGTCTGTGGGTGCAGAAGGACAAATACAGGCAAGGGTGTATGCATACATGTACATGGAAGTTTGACTTTAGGGACAGTGTGCTAGAGAATGTAGATGTCTTCAGTGTGAGGGAAGGGCGCCTTGATGTCACCAAAGTGATAGCAGGTGATTAAGTTCTCACATGCACTGGTTTGATAGTGTGCACAAATTTCCTGGGAATGTTAGTTTTCTTACAGGCTACTGGAATTGTCTCTAACTGAGTTAGTTGCCTAAACTCCACTGGTGTTGCCACAGAGCCTCTGTCTGCCTGTCTCAGGATACCCTCTGTTTCCCACAGCGGATGTGTGAATGGGAGGTTTCTGATGTATGGCTGCTGGTTTAAAAGCACCCTGGATCTGGGGCTCTGCAGGCACTAGTGGGTGCATTCACCCTCTAGCAGGTCAAATCATAAAACACAGGGGATCCTCCTGTTCTCTGAGCCAAATATGTGCTCAGAGACCTTACGTGTGTTGTAGCCCTGTACTCAGGAGTCCAGCTGTGGGTGCAGAACTGGGGTGTATAGTTGCCTCCAAGGAAGTCCTGTGGAGTCAGTTTCCTGGCTCAGCTCTTGGTGCGCCTGGGTGTTTTTGCAAGACTGCCACACAGCCCATTGTACAAACCTCTGCCTGCCACTTAGGGAATATGTGACCCCCATTCAGTACAGTCAGACTCTGTGTAGTCCATAGAGCTTGTCACTCTAGGGAGTGGCACCCAGGCAGGCTTTTACTGTGGATCTGGGGTTCAGCAGGTTAGTCTGACTGCTGAGGGTGCAGTGCTAGTGTTCCCACCTCTGTTGTCTCAGTTCTCAGGCAGCAAGATCTGTCTCACTGGTGCTGTGTCTCTGCTACCTTAGGTAGAGGGAGGCCCAAGGAAGGAAAGTAGTGCCCTTTTCTGTTCACAAGAAGTCTTTGTCTGACCTGAATCAAAGAGTTCTCCACTCCTGTGCTGTCCCCCCTCCTTCAGGAAGTCACAAAGTTGATTTCTGGCCTTCAGTTTCCCTTTCACTCACCAGGTTCAGGGTAACAAATTTTCTGGCTCTCAGAAACCACATGCAGTGATGTCCCCCATATTGACCCTCCCCCAAATTCATCACCTTGTTAACAGTTTTTCTTATGTATTATTTATTAAGATTTGTTCATTTCGTATCCCCTCTGTTAGCCTACTCTCTCTTCTCATTGCAATCTAACCAACACTCCTTCTTCTATCCCTATTCCTATTCTCTAGTTCCCTGAGAGGGCAGGTTCTCCTCCCCTTTCTATCTGATCCTCGCTTATTAGGTCTCATCAAGCCTGGCTACATCATCTTCATCTGTGACTTGATTCTCAGGGCATTGCTCTCCTTGTGTCCTCCATTCCCTCTACTTATGACACTCTTCTTGCCTCCTCTCCTGCAGGTTTCCCAGAATTCTGAGGGGAGGTTGAGTTCCATAGGGAAATCCCGTTTAGAGCTTGGTGTTTAAGTTCTCTTCATAATATCGGGCTGTGGGTTCCTATATACAATCCCATTTGATGCAAAAGGAAGCATATCTGGGGATACAAGATCATGGGACTCATCTGTCAGTTGAGGGCAGAGAGCAACATATTTTAATAACAAAAGCCTGGTTTCTTTAATTTAGTTAGGATGCCCTGGTCCAACACTTCAAATAAATGTCACCCAATCGCATTAGTGGAAGACTGGTTTGGTCATCATAGATGGCCTATTGGTACTTTATGCCTCACTGTTAGGAGGCCACCTAGTAAGTGAATACATACCATAATTTTCTTTTTCCATTTTAGTTACTTCGGATGATTTTTCCTGATTCCATCCATTTGCCTGAAAAATATCATTATGTCATTTTCTTATCTGAATAATACTGTATTATGGAAATATTCCACATTTTCCCCAAAGGAGATTGTCAGTCCTGTTCTTTAGTCCTTGGAAGTGGCTGGGAATTTACTCATTGTATTGAACACCGAACTATCCACATAACTATATTATTTTAGCCTAGAAGCCCCTCAATCGTTTTCTACTTCCTGGTAATTTGAATTACACTCTGAAGCTCAACTATTTACATGTGGATTCCCCAGTAAAGAAATATCTGGGAAGGGTTAGGAGGTATGGCGCTGTTAAATAATATAATTCTTTTTGAAGTTATATTGTAATACGGTGTGCTTTGAGGGTGATATGGCAATGAAAGTTACCTGACAAAATCAAGTCTCTGTCACTTTACATCTTTGTTTCTGAAGGTTTCAGTCTTTCTGTTAATCTGTCTCTCTTGCTCTTTCTTGCTCTGTCTCTCTTTGTCTCCCTCTCTTTGCCTGCTGCTTTTTAATCAGTAAGAAAAGCTTTTAGTTCTGTTGAAGGACTACAAATAGATGACTACTAGCTCATGTGACATCCTGGATCATCTCTGCAAAAATATAAGAAAGGTTTTAATTAAATGCTTTTTGTTCAAAGATTTGTCTTTGCCAGGGAGGGTTTTCACAGTAAGGACATCACTGACTGAAGACATGTCTGTGCATTTAACAAATGATAACTGAATCTGTGATGATGTGAAAGTCAGGTGACTTTATTAATGACCACGTGAAGAAAATAAGTGACACTTTTCCTGAACTGAGAGTCTTGGACACAGGAACTGTCATCTCTGGGTTCTTTCAGTTGCCCAGATTGAGCCATGTAGGGCTGCTCAGACTTTCTCTCAAAAATCTGTCCACTTGGCCCTTTTTAAAAACTGGCTCCTGAATCTCTTACTTGATTTCACTTGTTTCATGTTATCATGCCCTCTCTCACCCAAATAGCACCTGATGGAATCTTGAGGTTTCCATGGAGATGAGTAAACAAACTTTCCTCAGTGTCCATTATCTCTATTACTGTGCACACTTGACTTTTTCTTGTGAAACCCAACAAGGCTTTATCTCATCTCTTTATCCAGATCCTACAACTTTACAATCCTGTTTACCTCTGTGACAATTTTAGGTAGGAAATGAAACTTTAATCTTACTTTAATTGGACAGCTTCCTAAGTAGGGAAGCTTCAATGTGATGTGGGCTTAAGGGGAATGTACCAAATGAGAACGTGGTCTCCTATTGTTGTCTTTGATCTGAAATATCCTAGGTAGTGACTTTGAACTGAGCAGTTACTGGTGTACTCAAGAAATGTACCTTCACATTCTTATTGATACAATAGGCTGGCAGGGTCTAGGATTTCTAGGGATATTGAGTTTTTAAGAGCAGAGAAAACAGAAGGAAACCAGATTATTCCTGGGACTGGTTTGGCTGAAACAGAGAAAGATCTGTGAGTGTAAATGGAGAACTGAGGGGAAATACACTCTTTGACAGCTGGTGCTGTTTCACACTAGTTTTGCATACATGTATGAGTGGGATTGCCTTGGGTTACATGGCTGAATCCACAGCTGTGTCCTGCTCAGTGGTGAGTAAGGAACCGTCTCTGTTCTGGGGCTTTGAGTTAAAACTGAGACATCACAACAGAGACATAGGTTGGTGTTATATCCCTAGAACACTAGAGCAGTTGTGTTTCTTCCTGTAGTCTTCCATACAAACCCTCTAAATGTAGTGTTAATGCCAGGACTGCTTGAGTTCATGGGGTCTGAGGTAGCTGGGTAATCACTACTTCATAGCTAGGATTCTCTGCTACATAATGAGTTCCTGGAAAGCATGCCTTACAAAGTCAAACTAGGTCATTTTTAGCTGAAACTTTTCTACAAGTTAATGTCATTATTAAAGGTGTCAACATATTATTTTTATTGCTTTTGTGGGAATTTCTTATAATATACATTATACTCCTTTAAGGTACAAATAGCTTCCCATGTGTCTCACTATTATTTTTTCTTTAAAATACATCAATTGAAGTATGTGTTGTTCATATACTCACTGAAATAGATCAGTCTCTGTGCCAAGTTCCTTAAAGAAAAGTGAGTTCATCCTTTCCTCACACTGTTACCAACCTGAAGAAAAAGCCATCAAGTCCTGAAGAGCTCTATACTTCATCACCTTGATCACATTTTTCTTATGTATTTATTCATTATGATTTGTTCACTTGGTTTCCCCTCTGCTGCCCCATCCCTCTTCTCCTTCAAGTCTCACCCATCCTCCTTCTTCTCCCCCTATGGCCCTCTCTAGTTCCCTGATTAGGGGTCCTCCGTCCCCTTCTGTCTGAGCCTACCTTATCAGGTCTTATCAAGTCTAGGTGCATAATCTTCCTCTGTGGCCTGATTCTCAGGGCATTGTCATCCTTGTGTCTTAATTCCCTCTACTTATGACACTCTTCATGCCTCCACTCATGCAGGCTTCACCGAGCTCTAAGGGGATGGATAATTTCATAGGAAAATCCCATTTAGAGGTGGGTGTTTTAAGGTCTCTCTCTGTGCATAATATCGGACTGTGGTCTATGTATGCAATCCAATTTGATGCAGAAGGAAGCATCTCTGTGGATCCTAGAACATGACACTGATCTATCAGTTTAGGACAGAGAGCAACATATTTAATAATAATAGCCTGGGTTGATTGAAAATTTCCATAGGACACCTTGGCCCAACAACTCATTTAACTGCCACCCATTGCCCTAGTGAAAGACTGGTTTGTTTACAAAACATGGGTTATTGGAACTTTATCCCCACTATTAGGAGACCTCTTATAAGTGAATACATACCATGTTCGTCTTTCTGCATTTTAGTTACTTTACCCAGGATGTATTTTTCTGGTTCCATCAATTTGCCTGAAAAATATCATGATGTCATTTTCTTACCTGAATAGTATTCCGTTATGAAAATATTCCACATTTTCCCCAAAGGAGATAGTCAGTCCTGTTCTTTAGACCTTGGAAGTAATTGGGTCTTTAAACATTTTATTGAATGACAAAATTTCAGGATAACTATGTTCTTTTAGCCTCGATTTCCTACCTCTTCTTCCATTTCCTAGTGATTTGAATTGCAATATCCCCTTGAAGCTCATATATTTACATGTTTAGTCCCCAGTGAGGAAATGTCTGGTTAGGGGTAAGAGGTTTGGCCTTGTTAGATGCTGTAGGAGTTCCCTCGTAGAATTTTTGTGGTCACATCTCTTACATTCATAATTTTAGAACTCTATAATGCTTGTGAGAATTTATATGTTTGCAGAACAAAAGAACTAGACACTAGAAATGCTGGATCAAACCTGAAAGAATCATTCTTCATCATACTGAGACATTGACACATCTGTTCCAGCATCTTGCATCTTTCAACATTCTGCTTGATCCTGCCTCAACTGCTTCCTTCAATGGCTGTTTCTTCTCAAAGCCTGCTCCCAAAAGAACTTTGAAGAAAGCTACTAATTTTAATTTGTACAGTGTTTTACACTGTTCCAAAGAGAATTTTATTAAGCCTGAAATTTCTCAACATTGAAAGACTGGACTACAAATGTTATTGCTTGCTTAATTAATCATTTTTCCCAATTTTATTTGGCCCCCCTACAGTATTTTTACATGTCCAAAATGTCACCTAGAAGAAATTCATGAGAACAGTGTCCAATGTTCCTTAAAGGGGTTTGGGTATGTTTTTTGTGGTTTGCTATGGCTATGAAATTTTATTGTCATTGGTAGATGGTTATTATTAATGATCTTATTCAAAATGAAACAAAGAATATACAAGAATATCTTATAGGAATAGAAAAAAGTAGATTATTGAATCTACTTAACTTAGGGTTTTATTAGTTATTCTCAAATAAGGTTAATTTTAACTCTGGAATAGGATTTTGCATATTGATGCAAAAATAAGTCTATTTTTTATACATTGGTATAAACTTTAGTATATTGATACAATTTCAAGGTTACTTCCAGTACTTTTAAACTGCTATTAAAAACTGGTTAAGGTATTTGGTAATGCATGTTATTTGCTAGTTATTGAACTCATAGTCATATCAGACACTATTCTACTTTATCACAGGAGTATATATTCTAGGTTTAACAGATAGATATGATTTTTTAGACAGATCTATTTATTATATAAAGATAGGTACTCTTCAAAATATTCTGAGACCTACATATCATTACATTTAAAAATATTTTTTTTTATGATTTTGAAGATACTTTGACAATCATACAGGTCATCTCCTGGCAGCACCCCATCTGTCTAAAAGAAGATAATGAGCATTGAAAAACTTCCACATGGAGATGGCCTCAAATGTGGCAAATGAGCCACTTGGGTAAAGAAAATACCCCTATTTGTTGACCGACAAATTCTGCCAAAAATGGGCAAGCTAATTCAGGACAAATCGACTGCAGAACTCTGCCAAAACAGGGTAAGCAAGTCCTAAATAGTTTCCTGCTTCACATATATGTCTGTCAAATATCATGATTGAGAATGCTGAAGATTATGCTCCAACTTTATAGAGAGTTATGGGTGACTGTTCAGGCAGCAAACTGTTTCTGACATATTATTATTATTATTATTATTATTATTATTATTATTATTTGGAAGCTGCTAACATGCACTTCATATTTATCAAGTAACTAATTTTACTCCTTCTCAAGTCTCTGATGGAGTTAAAAACCTAATAGTCATAGTGCCACATGTAGGACAAAGTTGTTTAAAAGTTAAGAAATCCTTTTATATAGGTAATACCAATAAGGATAAAAGTTAATTTAGAGATAGAACTCTAAACTTGTCAAGATAGATAGTATAATCAGATACTTTCTCCTAAGTTGCTAAATGCACATGGACTAGACATTGCACATGTAGATTTTACCTAACAGTTTTCATAATTATTATTGTATTGAAAGAAAAGCAGCCTTTTATTTGACTTAAAGGGGGAAATGTTGGTATAATGTTATTTGAAATGCATACATCTTATGCATGTTCATTTAAATGCTGATTTCTATCCTTCCACTCTGGTTTCAATCTGGAAATTGCATTGTAATTCTTATTGTAAGCATCCTGTGTAAACATCTAAATGTTAAAAAACTATGAGGGCTTTTTAGGGTTGTGTAACTATTGCCCAGCATTGTGTTCTAGGTTAACAAAATAAAACCAGTCTCTGTGTGGTGATTTGGCTATACAGCTGTTTAGGACTAATAGCAGCATTACTAAAAGATAATTATTAGTAATATTAATTACCACTTACCACCATTTAATTGTGCCTAAATAATCTAAGTATTCACAACATTTAAATCATACTTTATTATAATTTGGTGGGGGTAAAAAGCTCCCAGTGATAAAACGAAAACTTAAAACATGAAAACTCCCAGGTCAGTTACTGTCTCTTTAAGAGAGATTCTTAAACTGGCCCAGTTGCAAAAGACAACTTCCTCAGGGCAGACCTGAGACTCTTATAACAAAACTGGCTGCTGCTGTAGTTTAACTGAGGGGTAAACAAGCATGGTTCTTTTATGCTGTGGCTGGCAACACTGGCTCAGCTCCACAACCATGACAGAAAAGAAAGGAAATGGAAGCAAATATACATCTAGACAAGAATTTAGCCTAAACTGCAACTAAAATTACCATGGCAGAGGGTGTTTTAATCCCTTTTAGCTTCATCTTAGCTGTCATATTCATAGATCTGGTTGCAATATGTTGAATTGTGTTGGTTCTTCTCCATGCCTTCTCTGAGAAAATTCAAGGAGAAAATGGGGAAAAATCCAAGGATTGGAATACTAAGTTACTGATAAGAAAAGGGGCATTCTTCCTAATAGTTAGATTAATAATGGTTAAAACTCAAAGATCTCTAGCTGCAAGATACTTGTCAGCTCTTTTCTGGTAATGGTCTGCCAATTCACTGAAACATCAACAAAAAATAACCAACTGGGCTTTGTTTGTTACAGCATAAATTGGCACAACTGACCCCAAACTTAAATTTTCCTTTTGTCTTGGCTTGATTTTCATTTAAAGGCTTTGAGTTACAATGATACTGATTTAAAGATATACATATATATCTGAACAAGTTGGTGAAGGCACATGCCTTTCTTCCCAACATAAAGTAAAAAGAAAATAGGCAAATCTTTTGAGTTCAGGATCAAGCTAATTTGCAAAATAAAAGCCAGGATGGCAAGTCCTGCTGTTTAGCCACTTACAAAGATATTCTAATATTCAAAATGACAAAATTTTCTTCAAGGTTAACCATGTAAATTCTTTTTTCAAAATAATAGATGTTATATTCTTACTGAAATAAAGGAGGAATTCACATCATTTGTAGGTTTATATAAAGAGAGATAATGTCACTCTGCTCTGGAAACTCCCTTATTTTAAACGTTAAACATTCTCACAGGGGAAAAATGTTGGTTATGCTGATGCAAAAAAGACACAAGAGTCTTAAAGATGGCAAAGTAAATGCCAACCTAATTTGGTTCTAAAAACTCAAAAATTATATTCATATATTTAAAGAACAAAACTGCCCTTCCCATATCAAAAAGGGGGTAAGCCAAAGAACAGTCAAAGCCAATGTAAAATTCCAGGTACGAGATGCCTAGGATATATTTAAATGCTAAGGGTAGAGAGTTTATATGCTAATGAGAGTTTAATGCTAAGAGAGTTTAAATAAAGTTCAGCTATAAAGGCATAACTGTCCACTCTGTATAAAAAAGGGGCAAGCAAAAAATAGCCACTATCAATGTAAAGTCCAGGTACAAGATGCCTAGGATATACTTAAATGTTAAGAGTAAAGGGTTTATATGCTAATGCTAAGAGAGTTTATATAAAGTTTGGCTATAAAGGCATAACTCTCCAGTCTTTATAAAAAAAAAAGGGCAAGCCAAAAAGTAGCCACAACAAATATAAAGCCCAGGTACAAGATGACTAGGGTATGCGTAAATGCTAAAATTAAGAGGGTGTTTAAATAAATTTTGGCTATAAAGGCATAACTATCCATTCTATATGAAAAGGGGATAGGAGAAGTAGCTGCAACATATATAAAAATATAAGACTAAACCTCAAAACAGTTACAAGATACCTACGGTATGCTTATATTCTAAATTAAAAAGGAGTTTATATAAAGTTTCCTTAAAACATGCATTTTCTTTTGTTCAACACAACCACCTTGTCTCTCTAATGTGAGGCTTCTCTATGGAAATAGGTAGCAACTTGGCCTAATACAACAGGTATGCAAGAGCCCAAAAAGATATTTTAATGTATCCAAAATTGTTTTGATTTCAACATGATGATTGTATGTTCATTAAAAATGGTAACTTATATTGTTAATGCCTTTTCATGGGAACAACTCTGAAACTGACTGAGACATAAAAACATGTTTCCAGCTAAAATTTAACAATATTTGGCCAATAAATTTACCTTGTCTATAATATCCTCAAAATATATCATACTAACCTTTTAAGAGATATAGATAAAATTGGTTTACAGTTTAGTTTCATCCTGCACATCTCTTACATTTATAATTTTAGAAAAAGAACTGAACACCAGAGATGCTGGATCAAACCTGAAAGAATCATTCTTCAGCATGCCAAGACATTGACACATCTGTTCCAGCATCTTACATGTTCCAGCATTCTGCTTGTTCTTGCCTCAACTGTTTTAATTGCTGTTTTCTCTTCAAAGCCTGCTCCCAAAAGAAGAAAGCTACTAATCTTAATTGGTCCAATGTTTTAGACTATTCTAAAGAGGACTATTATTAAGCCTGAAATTTCTCAACATTAAAAGACTGGACAACAAATGTTATTGCTTGCTTAATTAATCAATTTTACTTGGACCCTCTACAGGATTTTTAAATGTCCCAAAATATCAGCTAGAATAAATCTAAGAGAACAGTGTCCAATTTTCCATAAAGGGGGTTTGGTATGATTTTGGTTGTTTGCTACTGCTATGAAAGTTTATTGTCATTGGTAGAGGTTTATTATTAATGGTCTTATTCAAAGTGAAAAAAGGAATATACAGGGATATCATATGGGAATGGAATAAAGGTAGGTTATTGAATCTATTCAGCTTAGAGTTTTATTTGTTAATCCCAAATAAGGGTAATTTTAATTCTGGTATAGGATTTTGCACATTGATGCAAAAGTAAGTCTAGTTTTAATACATTGTTATAAGCTTTAGTATATTGATAAAAGATCAAGGTTAATTCCAATACATTTAAACAGCAATTATAAATGGGTTGAGGTTTTATGTGATACAATTTAATTACTAGTTATTGAACTTATAGTCAGTCATGTCAGACACTAGTCTAATTTATCACAGGAGTATACATCCTAGACTTAACAGATAGATATGATTTTGTATATAGATCGATTACATAAACATAGGCAGTCTTCAAAAACAGAGACCTTCAGATTATGGGATTTAAAATGTTTCTATTATTTTAAAGATTCTTTGACAATGAGACAAGTCATTTCGCGGCAGCACCCTGCCTACCTGAAAGAAGATAATGAGCACTGAAGAATATCTATATGGAAATGGCTTCAAATGTGGCAAACAAATCACTAGGGTAAAGAAAATACCTTCACTTCACAACAGACAACTTCTGACAAAAATGAGTAAACATGAATGCAGGACAAGCCAACTGCCAAACTCTGCCAAGACAGCGTAAACAAGTCGTAAATAGTTCCTGCTTCACTTATATGTCTGTCAAATATTATCAGCCTGAAGGTTGAAGATGATGCTCCAATGTTACAAAGAGTTATGGGTGACTGTTCAGGCAGCAAACTGTCTATGAATTTTTTATCTTTTGGAAGCTGCTAATTTGCTTTTCCTATTTACTCCAATAATTAATATTATTCCTTCTCAAGGTTTCAGATGGGGTTGAAGACCATACAGTTATAGTGCCACAATCAACCTTAATTTGTTTAGAAGTTAAAATGTTAAGAAATCTTTTCATATAGGTAATACTGATAAGGATAAATGTTGATTTATGTATAGAACTTTTAACTTATCAAGATAGATAGGATAATCTGATACTTTCTCCTAAGTTGCTAAATACACATAGAGAGGACATTACACATGTAGATTTTACCTAACAATTTTGATAATTATTATTGTATTGAAAGAAAAGGAGCCTTTTATTGGAATTAAAGGGGGAACTGTTGGTGTATTGTTCTTTTTAAATATATCCACCTTACTCTTGTTCATTCAAATGCTGATTTCTCCCACCTACACACACTCTCTGGTTTCAATCCGGATATTGCATTGTGATACTCATTATAAGCATCCTGTCTCAAAGTGCTGTAAACTTCCAAATATAGAAACTAGATACAAATTTGAGCTGGGAGGAGACATAGGACAGGAAAGAGGGGAGGAGTTAGAGAGCAGAAAGTGACTGGGAGGAACTAACAGGGAGAAAATGAGTGAGAAGAGAAGGGTCAAGAGGAGAGCTGAGAAATGTAGCTGGAGGAAAGATATTGGAAGATGTGGAGCATGAACTATACCTAAGATATCACTAAAAGCAAGTAAAATGTGGGAAATCTAAATGTTAGGAAACTATGAGGGCTTCGAGCTTTAGGATGGAGTAACTATTACACAGCATTGTGCTCTAGATTAACTAAATAAAACCAGTCTCTGTGTGGTGAATTGGTTACACAGCTGTGTATGATTAAGAGTAGCTTTATTAAAAGACAAATCCATAGTAAATAATAGAGTCTTACAACAGCCATTTGACTTTATTAATGACTACTTGAAAGAAATATGTGACTTTTTAACTGAACTAACAGTCTTGGATACGGGAACTGTCATGTCTGAGTTGTACTCTTTCAGCTGCCCAGATTGAGGCATGTAGGGCTGCTTAGCCTTTCTCTCAAGCAGGTTGTCCACTTGGCCCTTTTAACAACTGTCTGCTGAAACTGTTACTAGCTTTAACTTGTTTCATGACATCATTCTCCCACTCAGGCCATCAGCACTTAACCATTGTGATGTCATGATGAATTTTGATGTCATTGTGATGTCATAATAGTATTGTGATGTCTTCATAGCATTTGGTGTCCTGATGTCATTGTGAATCTTACCGATGTAAAGTTATAATAGCATTTGAATTCCATTGTGATGTCATACCACAATCATGTCATAATACCATTGCAATGTAATAATAGCAAAAAGAACTCATAACACCATTATGAAGGCATTAAACAATTCTGATGTCATAAAAGCATTGTCATGTCATAATAGCATTGCGAAGTCATAACACCATTGTGATGCCATTGAAAGAAGACTAACTTTGTAACCTATGTTTCTTTTAATTGCCTTATAACTTATATTTGCAAGTTTTAGGCCCATGTTAATTAAAGCCTCTTAGTGCTTCTCTAGAGAGCTGAGAAATGTAAAAGTTCCTGACATTAGCCATCTGTGAGGGCAGAGAAAAGGAAGAGAACAAGCAGAGATCTCTACTAAATGGAGAGAAAATCACCAGCACTAGCCGGTGAGATGGGCTTTGTTTGGAAACTGGGCCAAATGGCCCCAATCCTTCTCCTGACCTTTGATCCAAAGACTGTAACCCCCACTCCTCAGAACAGATATGGGATGAGTTAATCACCCTCCCACATTTACCTGTGGATGGCAGGAAATTCCAAACTGTTTTGAAGATCAGATATTTACAACAGGGCTGACTGGAACTAAGAGTGACCAGAACTAACCAATTATTTAAAAAGTTAAACACCTCATCCAATCCTAAATTGCCAAGAAGGCAACCCCAGGAGATTCCCACCTTCTGTCTTTTTTTTTTTTCAATGCAGTTTATTCAGGAACCTTGAACAATCATCTTACCCTGGGGAAAGCAAGCCCACAGCTTAAATAGCCTCTGGGTAGCCAACTCCAGTGTGCCATGTGGACAATGCAGATAGGTCCACATACATGGAAGCAAGCCAGATCCTCAGCCTTAGCCAAATGTGGAATTGTTCATGACAGAGAGCACTCACCATCGGGAAGGTGGAAGGCAGAAACCACCTCCATCTTTAAGGCACAGCATTCCGCATCTCTCTACAGTTCCCCCTTTTTGTTTTAGATGCATCAGGCAAAAGTAGAGGTCTGATCTCTGATATTAGAAATAAATTGGGACTTTGTACTGATGTTCATTTAGGTGTCATCCACCCAAAGAGCATCAGACCCGTCTGATACCTTTTTCTCAGAGGCAGGACCTGGGGCCTCAACCCGCATGCAATCAGACATGCTCTTCTCTGGGTCGGAAGTGGCTGACCCTGAGTGCAGTGCTTAGCATCGCATGCTGAGCATAACATTTTAGCTTTTTATGGTAGCCAACCATGTTTGGGGAGACTGTCCTGCTTCAATGGCTGTAAAGGCCTGAATGGTCATGGCTGCATTACTCTGTTGTGAGACTCTAATCTTGCATTTTTACCACAGGCAAACCAAGGAGACCAAAACCAGAAGGCCTGCTAACGCTCCCATACCCACACATTCCTTCAGATGATTCATGGCTGCAGCAATCCATGATGATAATCCTGTGGCTAGTCCTGCGTCCACTCTGGTAGAATTTACCGTGACAATGGCCACTCACAGCTGCTCCATCATAGTATCGAATTCTCCAGTCCAATTACCTAAAATATAGCTAGACAATTGTTTAGACAGATTTGCAACAAGGGAAAAATTCTCATGTTGTATGCTAGTGACACAAAGTCCAGCATACTTACATTGACAGCCAAGTTGAGCGATTTGACATAGGGTATCAATTTGCTCCTGCATGAGGTCAATCCTCTTATTGAACACCATCAAGCCTCCGTTTAGTTGAACATTAATTCCTTTTTGTACATCTAAGGCGTGAGCTACATTGGCTAAAAGATTATTCAGGGTCTGAGCAGTCTGCACAGTATGACTCATGGCTAATGATGCGGTGGTAGCTCCAACAGCCGTCAATGAGATGGCAGTAACAATGGTGGCTGTAGTTCCAAGATCCCTTTTCTGTCTGAATAGAGTCATAGCATGAGGGGCATCAATGGGCACAGGCACCCAGCGAGGCACGCAAGTAACTAGGGCATACCTAAATTCACTAGCATTCCAGCATTGTGCAAAAAAGCAAGTATCATTACCACAATTACTTGGTTCTATCGGGCTAATAATGAATAAAAATGGGGGATTATAAACAAATAGGTGTGGGTTTATAGGAAATATTATGAGAAGCCTTAACCCTCTCGTTGGAACATGCTGCATCAGTTCTAGAACTAGCAGTGGTGGAGTCCGAGGTCTGAGTAGGTTCAAGAGATCATTGCCGCCAGGGGCGAGACGTGCTCCATGTAAATTGAGTAACTCCATGTTTTCCTCCACATTTGAAAGACCTTTAAGGTTCTTAAATTATTTTCCCCTTTTTTTTAAATTTTCATCAAATACACTTTATTCATTTTATATTCCCCCATAAGCTCCTCCCTCCTCCCCTCCCAATCCTATCCTCTCTCCTCCCTCTGCATGCATGCCACTCCCCAAGTCCACTGATAGGGGAGGTTTTCCTCTAATTTCTGATCTTAGTCTATCAGTTCACATCAAAAGTGGCTGCATTGTCCTCTACTATGGCCTGGTAAGGCTGCTCCCCTCCAGGGGAAGGTGATCAATCTTGGCCATTCTCATGGGTGTAAGGTGAAATCTAAGGATTGTTTTGATTTGCATTTTTCTAATGGCTAGTGAGGTTGAGCATTTCTTTAAGTGCTTCTCTGCCATTCGGTATTCCTCTACAGAGAATTCTCTGTTTAGCTCTGTTCCCCATTTTTTAAGTGGAGTACTTGGTTTGCTGCTTTTCAGCTTCTTTAGTTCTTTATATATACTGGATATGAGTCCTCTGTCAGATAAAGGGTTGGTGAAGATTCTTTCCCAATCTGTAGGTGGTCGCTTTGTTTTGATGATGGTGTCCTTTGCTTTATAGAAGCTTTTCAGTTTCATGAGGTCCCATTTATTGGTTGTTGCTCTTAGAGCCTGTGCTGTTGGTGTTCTGTTCAGGAAGTTTCCCCCTGTACCAATGAGTTCTAGGGTATTTCCCACTTTTTTTTCAAGCCGATTTAATGTGTCTGGTTTTATGTTGAGGTCTTTGATCCACTTGGACATCAGTTTTGTGCAGGGTGACAAGTATGGATCTATTTTCATTTTTCTACATGTAGACATCCAGTTAGACCAGCACCATTTTTTGAAGATGCTATCTTTTTTCCATTGTATGGTTTTGGCGTCTTTGTCAAAGATCAGGTGTCCATAAGTGTGTGGGTTTATTTCTGAGTCCTCTGTTCAGTTCCATTGATCCACCATTCTGTTTCTATGCCAGTACCATGCAGTTTTTAAAACTGTTGCTCTATAGTACAACTTAAGATCAGGGATGGAGATACCTCCAGAAGATCTTTTATTGTAGAGGATTGTTTTAGCAATTCTGGGTTTCTTGTTATTCCATATGAAGTTGAGAATTTTTATTTCCAGGTCTGTAAAGAATTGCGTTGGTAATTTGATGGGCATTCCATTGAATCTGTAGATTGCTTTCGGTAAAATGGCCATTTTTACTATGTTAGTCTTGCCAAGCCATGAGCATGGGAGATCTTTCCATCTTCTCATATCTTCTTCTAATTCTTTCTTCAGAGATTTGAAATTTTTTTCATACAAGTCTTTGACTTTCTTGGTTAGTGTTACTCTGAAGTAGCATATGTCATTTGTGGCTATTTTGAAGGGTGTTGTTTCCCTAATTTTTTCTCAGAACATTTGTCTTTTGTATATAGGAGGGCTATTGATTTTTTGAGTTAATTTTGTATCCGGCCACTCTGCTGAAGGTGTTTATCAGCTGTAGAAGTTCCCTGGTAGAGTTTTTGGGGTCACTCACATATATTATCCTAACATCTGCAAATAGTGATAATTTGATTTCTTCCTTTCCAATTTGTATCCCCTTGATCTCCTTCAACTGTCTTATTGCTATAACAAGGACTTCCAGAACTATGTTGAAGAGATATGGAGAGAGTGGGCAGCCTTGTCTTGTCACTGATTTTAATGGGATTGCTTTAAGTTTCTCTTCGTTCAGTTTGATGTTGGCTATAGGCTTGCTGCATATCGCCTTTACTATATTTAGATATTTGCCTTGTATCCCTGATCTCTCCAATACTTTGAACACGAATGGATGTTGGATTTTGTCAAATGCTTTTTCAGCTTCTAGGGAGATTATCATGTGGTTTTTTTCTTTCAATTTGTTAATATGTTGGAACACATTGATGGATTTCCATATATTGAACCACCCCTGCATACCTGGGATGAAGCCTACTTGGTCATAGTGGATAATATCTTTGATGTGTTCTTGGATTCGGTTTGCAAGTATTTTATTAAGTATTTTTGCATCAATGTTCATAAGGGAGATTGGCCGGAAATTCTCTTTCTTTGTTGAATCTTTGTGAGGTTTAGGTACCAAGGTTACTGTGGCTTCATAGAATGACAGTAATGTTCCTTCTGTTTCTATTTTGGGAATGGTTTGAAGAGAATTGGTGTTAGCTCTTCTTTGAAAGTCTGGTAGAATTCTGCGCTGAAGCTATCTGGTCCTGGGCTTTTTTTTGGATGGGAGACTTTTGATGACTGCTTCTATTTCTTTGGGGGATATAGGTCTATTTAGTTGATTTATCTGGTCTTGGTTCAGCTTTGTTAGTCAAATCGATCAAGAAAATTGTCCATTTCATTTAGATTTTCAAATTTTGTGGCATATAGACTTTTGAAGTAAGTCCTAATGATTGTTTGGATTTCCTCAGTGTCTGTAGTTATAGCCCCCTTTTCATTTCTAATTTTGTTGATTTGGGTGGTATCTCTGTTCCTTTTAGTTAGCTTGGCTAAGGGTTTGTCGATCTTGTTGATTTTTCTCAAAGAACCAGCTCTTGGTTTCATTGATTCTTTGAATTGTTTTACTTGTTTCCAATTGATTGATTTCAGCCCTGAGTTTGATTATTTCCAGCCATCTACTCCTTCTTGTTGTGTTTGCTTCTTCTTTTTCTAGGGTTTTTAAGTGAGCCATTAGGGTGCTTGAATGAGCTGTCTCGAATTTCTTCTTGAAGGCACTTAGTGCCATGAATTTTCCTCTTAGCACTACTTTCATTGTGTCCCACAAGTTTGAGTATGTCATGTCTTCATTTTCATTGATTTCTAGAAAGACTTTAATTTCTTTCTTTATTTCTTCTCTGACCCAGCTGTCATTTAGTAACAAGTTGTTCAGTTTCCATGTGTGTGTAGGCTTTTTGCTATTTCTGTTATTGTTGAGGTTCAGCTTTATTCCGTGGTGATCAGACAAGATATAAGGGATTATTTCAATCTTCTTGTATCCGTTGAGGCTTGCTTTGTGACCAACTATATGGTCTATTTTGGAGAAGTTTCCTTGAGGTCCTGAGAAGAAGGTAAATTCTTTTGTGTTTGGGTGTAAAGTTCTGTAAATGTCTGTTATGTCCATTTGATTCATGACCTCTGTCAGAGACATTGTTTCTTTGTTTAATTTCTGTTTTGTTGACCTGTCCTTTGTTGAGAGTGAGGTGTTGAATCTCCCACTATTAATGTGTGGGGATCTGTATGTACATTAAATTTTATTAATTTTTTCTTTCACAAATATGGGTGCTCTTGTATTTGGGGCATAGATGTTCAGGATTGTGATGTCTTCCTGGTGGAATTTTCCTTTGATGAATATGAAGTGTCCTTTCACATCTCTTTTAATTAATTTTGATTGAAAGTCTATTTTATCAGATATTAGAATGGCTACTCCTGCTTGCTTCTTGGGTCCATTTGCTTGGAAAGTCATCTTCCAACCCTTTACCCTCAGGTAATGTCTCTTTGTGTCTTAGGTGTGTTTCTTGTATGCAACAGATTGCTGGGTTTTGTTTACATATCCATTCTGTTAATCGGTGTCTTTTTATTGGAGAGTTGAGTCCATTGATGTTGAGAGAGATTAATGACCAGTGTCTGTTAGATCCCTTGATTTTGTTGTTGGCTGTGGTCATCAGGTTGTGTGCTTGGTTGCTTTTTGTTTTACTGAAGGGAGGTTATTTATTTCCTGTGTTTTCTTGGATATAGCTAGTTTTCCTGGGTTGTATTTTCCCTTCTAGTGTCTTCTGTAATGCTGGATTTGTTTGTAGGTATTGTTGAAATTTGTTTTTGTCATTGAATAACTTGTTTGCTCCATATATGAGGACTGAGAGTTTTGTGGGGTATAGTAGCCTGGGCTGACATCTGTGTTCTCTTAGGGTCTGCATGATATTCGTCCAGGCTCTTGTGGCTTTCATAGTCTCTGTTGAAATGTCAGCTGTGATTCTAATGGGTTTGCCATTATATGTTACTTGGCCTTTTTCCCTTGCAGCTTTTGGTTTTTTTTTCTTTGTTCTGTATACTTACTGTTTTGATTATTATGTGGCAGGAGGATTTTCTTTTCTCGTCAAATTTTTGGGTGTTCTGTAGGCCTCATGTATTCTAATTGGCCTCTCCTTTAGCTTGGGGAAATTTTCTTCATTGATTTTATTGAAAATATTTTCTGGGCCTTGGAGAAGGGAGTCTTCTTTTTCCTCTATACCTATTATTCTTAGGTTTTGTCTTTTCATATTGTCTTGCATTTCTTGGACGTTCTGTGACAGGAATATTTTGGATTTAACATTTTTTTTGACAGATACATCGATTTCTTCCATTGTATCTTCTACACCTGAGATTCTTTCTTCCATCTCTTGTAGTCTGTTGGTTATGCTTACCTCTGTAGTTCCTGTTTTCTTCCCTAGATTCTTCCTCTCCATTATTTCTTCCGTTTGTGTTTTCTTTAATTTTTCCAATTCTATCTTCAGGTCTTTAGTTGTTTTGTTTACTTTCTTCACCTGTCTGATTGTACTTTCCTGTTTTTCTTTTAGTTCTTTCAGCTCTGTTTCTTTTATTTCATTCAGTGCTTTAAGCATTTCCTTTCTAAAGGCCATAAACTGTTTGGCTGCAGCTTCCTCTATTTCTTTAGGGATGGCAATATTCTGTTTGAGTTCATCTTCCTCTATGTCTTTACATATCTTACTTGTTTCCTCTGTTATCATCTTCATGAGCAAAATTGTTAGGTCATCTTCTTGGATTTCAGTTATGCTGGGGTGTTCAGGGCTACTTGCCCCTGGGTAACTGGGTTCTGGAGATGCCATATTGCTCTGTCTTTTGTTGCTTGAGCTTTTACGCTGGCCTCTACCCATTGTGCTATCTTAGGTGTTTGGGGTTATTTTCTGGTGGTTCCTGGGGATCCTGTGGTGGAGAGAATCCCCTTTGCAGAAAGCTGCTTTTTCCTGAAGGATGTCTTATCAGCTTTTTAGGTATTGTCCCTGGATGGCTAGTGTTTTTTCAGGATTTGCTCACCTCAGGGATATAGACCTGAGTGGTAACTGTGGTCTTTTTTAGTTGGGAGGTTTCTCCTCTCACCCAGGGCAGTCCTGAGCTCACCTGCTTTGTTTCTGGGTTTCTTGTTGTATATTTAATGATCAGCTGCTGTGACCCAGTTGGACATCAGGTGCGTAGCAACTGTTTGTGCCTTTGTCTGGAGCACAGCTGAGTGATGGTGCCTTGGCCCCACTAGTCTGCTAGACTTTTTCTAGGGAAGGATTGGGTGATTCATGTCAGTACAGTTTCCTTCCTTCCCTGTGGATTCTCTGGAGACACAGACTCCCAGTGTCTTTTTTTGCCCTGGTGCACACTGCTCAGTGTCCACCAGCTGGCTGGCCGCAGAAACTGCCTTTGCCTAGAGCACAGCTGAGTGCTGCCAGCTCAGCCTCTGTCAGCTGTCTGGTGTGCAGAAACTGCCTGTGTCTGCCTTTGCAGCCTTTGGGAGCCTGGGTGCCTCCCCAAGTTGGGTAATTTTCCGGGGGCCTTTTCAGGCTGGGGGTTTCGGCTGAGTTCTCTGAGAACAGACCAGCTGTTTCCCTCCCTGTGTGTTTGCACTGGACAATGAGACTCATTCGCTGGTGCCCTGGTGCCCACAGTTCTATCTCAGGCGGCGAGTCAGGTGCTCAGGCAGGCAGGGCTCAGTGCTGGAACCTGGGTCCCCGGCTCTGGCTCTGGGCTGGATCCTGGGGTGCCTGTGGAACCTGAGTCTTTTCCAGGAGATGTCTGTGTGACCTAATGTTGGTCTCAGTCATTTCCTGTACCCTGGGGTTATCTCTCGACTGAAAATTCCAGTCTCTGATAGGGTGGTGCGCATGGTTCAGTCTGGGACCATGACCAGAGACACTGGCTTATGGCTCTGGGCTGGGGCTGGGGCTGGCGGCCGGCAGCCAAGCATCTGGCGGAACTGGGATCTCTTCCGCGGTTTTGCTGGGTGAGTTAAAAGCTGATTGAATTCCCCACCGTGGGGTATCCTCTCACCTGGGAAACACAATGACTGTGTTTTATGGCTGCGAGTTCTGATTACTGGTCACTGTGCTGATCCTGCTGCTGATGCTCAGAATGAGAGTCCTCCTGGCACGGCCATCTTGCCCCTCCCATATCCAGCTTCTGTCTTTTAAAAACCTAAGGTCTTTGTCTCCAGGTGCTGCTCCTAGCTGACCAGCAGGGGTGACCCCATTGTGCAATGGTCAAGAGGAACCTCTTAAGTTTTTGCAACGATGGATGATTAGTTTCCTGAGTTCTCTTCATACCTTCTTATATTTAGGCTCTTTTTGGGTCTAACATTATGGGGGCTTGTCTGGGATTTGGGGGTACTGAGGAGAACTTTGGACACTGGCTATGGGAGAAATCATCTGAGCTCAGAAGTAGGTACCGCGGTTGTCCTTGTCCTGTGTGTCTTGTTTGTTACATGTTTGTTCTGTTATACCAACAGTGGCAGTGTTGGGTTTCTGTCTTTCCTGAAGCTTTGCTCATGGTCTGGCTTGCGAGCATCTATAGAACGGGTTCGACTCCCCTCAGTGGTTCGAGGCCACTCACCTGGAATGGTCTCATTAAGGCAGACAGATGTGTCTTTAAGGCCGAGGCCATGAGGCATTTGTAAGATGCTAAGCCTGCCCCTTTCTGTGAACATGGAGGAGATGGAGAGATTTCGCTCCTCCAACCTGAATTGGGGGTATTCTGCTCCCCCAACAATCTGAGTCTGTGCGCCTTGGCCAAATAAGGCAAGGTGGCAATTCCTGTGTCTCTCATGTATGTAATGTATTTTTCTGTGTCTGTTTCTTTGTAGACTTGGACTGACAAAAAATTGGACAGAGGACAGTTAAAATTAGGCCTTGTTCTAGGCTCTTGAGGGCACAGGGCTGCATGGCAGGTGACATCAAGCAGTGTACTCTCCCTCAGGAGGGAACCGAGGAGGGAGTGCTTTCAGGTGTCTGGGAAGACATGGTGGAGCTGGCTGCTGGGGCCGGATCTTGGGCACTTGAGCCTCTGTGGAATAACAATGCACACCCAGCAGGGCACAGGCTTGATGAGGCCCCTTGCTGTGTGAGATGGGTGCAAGTCATTTGCGGTGGCTGAGGAGCACAGGGGAGCGGAGAGTCCCAGCAGGGAAGCAGGTTTAGGACCGTGGGGGTGGTAAGTTAGAGTGAAGCTCACAAGGGAGTCAAGTGAACAGGCAAGGCTCATGGCCCACTTGGTGGAAGTCCTTACACATGGCTAGGTGAGAATTAGCACTGTAGCTGCTCCATGACAGGAGCTGCTGTGGCACTGAGAATGAGGAAAAACTCCTCTCCCTTTCCTTCATGCCAGCTCAGCAGGGAAGTGAGTTGCAGGAGCTCACCACACCCTCCTGCTCCTCCCTTCCTCCCACCTAGGGGGCTTGGGTCAATTACAACTTACAGATCATACAAAGATGTAGGAAGAAAACTGCACTTGCTGTAATGTTTAGAACTACAGCTGTATCTAAATAAAAAGAGTTTTATCTGTCTGTTTAAATATATGTCCATTATGTAATTATTTTCAACTGGTCTTAAATGGTTGATATGATCAAAAATAATTGTGTATGTTTTAAGATTAAATTCAAATTCTTATTTAAAACACGTATATGTGCCTATGTGTTTATTTTATTTATTTTTTTTTTTTGGAGAGGAAAGAGTTTATTCAGCTTACACTTCCACATTGATGGTCATTGTTAAAGGAAGTCAGGACAGGAACTCACACAAGACAGGGTTCTGGAGGCAGGAGCTGATACAGAGGCCATGGAAGGGTGTTACTTAATGGCTTGATGCTCATAGCTTGATCAGCCTTCTTTCTTTCAGAACCGAGGGCTACTAGGCCCAAGGATAGTACCATTTACTATCTGGGCCTTCTGCCATCAATCAATAATTAAGAAAATGTCTTATAGCCTTATCTTTTTTTTTTTTTTTTCAATGCAGTTTATTCAGGAACATTGAACAATCCTCGGACCCCGGGGAAAGCCAGCCTACAGCTTAAATAGCCTCTGGGTAGCCAACCCAGGCGTTCCACGGGGGCAATGCAGATAGGTCCACATACATGGAAGCAAGCCAGATCCTCGGCCTTAGCCAAATGTGGAGTTGTTCGTGACAGAGAGCACTCACCATCGGGAAGGTGGAAGGCGGAAACCAGCTCCAACTTTAAGGCATAGCATTCCGCAGCTCTCTACAGTTCCCCCTTTTTGTTTTAGACGCATCAGGCAAGAGTAGAGGTCTGATCTCTGATATTAGAAATAAATTGGGACTTTGTACAGATGTTCATTTAGGTGTCATCCACCCAAAGAGCATCGGACCCGTCCGATACGTTTTTCTCAGAGGCGGGACCTGGGGCATCAACCCGCATGCAATCAGACATGCTCTTCTCTGGGTCCAAAGCGGCTGACCCTGAGTGCAGTGCTTAGCCTCGCATCCTGAGTGTATCATTTTAGCTTTTTATGGTATCCAACCATGCTTGGGGAGAATGTCTTGCTTCAATGGCTGTAAAGGCCTGAATGATCATGGCTGCATCACACTGTTGTGAGACTCTAATCTTGCATATATACCACAGGCAAACCAAGGAGACCAACACCAGAAGGCCTGCTAACACTCCCATGCCCGCCCATTCCTTCAGATGATTCATGGCTGCAGCAATCCATGTTGATAATCCTGTGGCTAGTCCTGCATCCACTCCAGTAGAATTTACTGTGACAATGGCCACTCTCAGCTGCTCCATCGTAGTATCGAATTCTCCAGTCCAATTACCTAAAATATAGCTCGACAATTGTTTAGACAGATTTGCAGCGCAGGAAAAATTCTCATGTTGTATGCTAGTGACACAAAGTCCAGCATACTTTCATTGACAGCCAGGTTGAGCGATTTGCCATAGGGTATCAATTTGCTCCTGCAAGAGGTCAATCCTCTGATTGAACACCATCAAGCTTCCTTTTAGTTGAGCATTAATTCCTTTATGTACAACTAAGGCATGAGCTACATTGGCTAAATGATTATTCAGGGTCTGAGCAGTCTGCCCAGTATGACTCATGGCTAATGCCCTGGTGGTAGCGCCTATGTGTTTATAAGGCCTAAAAATGCATATGTTTAAATAACAACAATGTAAATTGCCACATGGTGTGGCTCAGGAAAAGAACAAGGTTTGCAAAATCTCTGAATCATAATGATTTTATTTCCTTTTAGGATAAGAAGGAAGTCTTGTTCTGAGTTGGCATTGGTTCTAAAGATTGGGTTGTTTGCACTGATAAATTTTGGCCTTAAAAATCTGGTTTTGACTTTTTAAAATTATGGTTATGCTTTATGAATTTACTCCTGAAGAAGATACTTTGTTTTGATATTGCAAAGACAAGTTTTAAAAATTGTTTAGATGTTTAAGATGATAAAACATTTACAGTTTATCTTTCCACAGCAACAGTTTATCTTTCCACAGCAGCAGTTTATCTTTCCACAGCAGCAGTTTCTCATCTTCTATGCCTGATGGCTGGATTGCCTCTGCTCAGGAAGCCAGGAGACCACATGAGCCAAGGACACTGCCTAGGTAATGGACTAACTAGTCATCTCTGTCATTTTGATTGGTACATGGATTGGTACATTTACTTAGCTCATAATTTATCCTTCTCAGGTCTCTGATCACATTGACAGCTATGCTGGATGGCTAGGCTAAGTTAACAGTAGCTTGGTAGCTAATGAGCAGACAAGTAGGTCCACTATCAGCTCACTGGACAGTTCATTAGTTAGTTAGAACTACTAGGTACTATATCTTTTGTGTCAAAAGGAAAACAGGTTTGCCCTGCTCACAGGCTTTATATCAGTTGCCTGTGTCTTATGATAAATAGTTAGATAAAAAGATATAAAGCTTATGTAGGGCTGAGGATATAGGAGTTTAGGTTACTATGATTTAATTATTTATTGCAGTGCTGGGAATTGAACCTAGCACCTCAGACATACGAGGCAAGTGTTCTACCACTGAGCTACATTCTCAGTGCTCAGGAGTTTATGTTATAAAAATAAAAAATCTTGTTTGGTCTGAAAAAATGTTTTGGGGTTGATAAATGTAAAAAAAAATTAGAGTGTCTAAATGTTTTAAAATATATAAAAATGAGTTATAATGATATAAAAATGATTTAAGACATATTAAAAACAGGAGCTATTTTAGATTTCTTCTCTTTGCTACCGTTGTGCTTTTATATTGGTATAAGATTTCAGAAGTTCAGAATTTTGGCATTGATCAATAGACTTCTGATAAGTTGATGGGGCACTGACTGCTTACTATTCAGTCACAAGCTTGAAATTTTAATTTCCTTTGGTTGTTTTCTGAAAATAGATTTAAAGGTACTTATCTTCATGCTAAATACATCTGTTTAATGTATATATCTGACCCAAAAGTCATGGCTTTTATTATGGTATTCTTAATGTCTGCCATTTCTGGGGTAGAATTTGACACAGAAATATCTTAAACCTACTCCTTCTAGTTGCTTTGTTAAGAAAAATCTGAGCATCCAGGGTTTATCAGTAAAGCCATTAATGTACTCCTGTCTAGATGTACAAAATGTAGCTGAGCTCCTTTGATGGCTGATTACCAAGAGGGCCCACAGTTAAAATGTTAGAGTTACAGACTGTGGACAAACATAAGTTGTTTATAATAGATACAAAACAGCTGACTGGTGCTCATTCCGTTGGATATAGTTTTACCTGTTATTCTCAGAATGTTGTATTAGATTTGCTGATATGTTACTTTTCTGAGTCTTTTAATATATATTTCCTTTTTGTGTACCAAAAATTCATATGAGTTTATGAAAATCAAAAGGCCATGAGACCTAGATCTGGCTCAAATGGATCCCAGATGATTTTTTCCCTGGTCTTAGGATTCCTCATTTTTCCCATATAATAGACAAATATTAACTTCTGTTTCTAGTCTGAATTTGTCTCAGCAGATTTTCACCTGGTTGACTCTATTTCCGGGACCAGCTATGGACTACAGGCTGAAATCTGGACTTTTTGGATGCTGACATGAATGCTCCCGGTCTCTTCAATCTAATCAACTAACCAGAGACTGTTAAGGACTGCCTTGCCTCATTGACCAGCCTTTGACTGGCTTCTAGTAGTCTTTACTACATTAGGAAAAACTTATGATTGGACAAAAGGCCATGATTTTGGCATCAAAGTAAGACATTCTAGTATCTTGGGTGGGAGCTCTAAAGATCCAGGAGAAACCCTTAAATTCAGTTAGAAGCAACTCCCTTGGGCACTCAAGAAATGGGACCCTTAGCTACTCTGTTTTTTTTTTTTTCAGTGTTTGAACCCTTCATTGTAAATCATCTGGTTGTGTTTATTAGGAAAAATATTAGTGCAGTGCAAGTGCTTACACTAAGATAACATTACCAAAGAGTAATTATGACTGGGCATGGAATGGAAACAAAAACCCAGATAATTACAGACTAAGGTAACTACCCACGTACTCGCCCCAACTTTTGACCAGCATTTCAGCTTCTTTCAAACTGAGATATCAACAGCCCAGTCATCATCATCTTCATCCCACTGTCCCATTCTATAGGCTGAAATGTTGAGGCAATATGCAAAATTTTCTTAAGATAGAATCCTCACTCTACAGCTGCTTCATGACTGAAGCAGTTACAAGGAGAACGGGGAAATGAAAGAATCATACTAACTTTGTAACCTATGTTTCTTTTAATTGCCTTATAACTTATATTTGCAAATTTTAGGCCCATGTTATTTAAAGCCTCTTAGTGCTTCTCCAGAGAGCCGAGGAATGTAAAAGTTCCTGACATTAGCCATCTGTGAGGGCAGAGATTACAAGCAGAGATCTCTACTAAATGGAGAGAAAATCACCGGCACTAGCCGGTGAGATGGGCTTTGTTTGGAAACTGGGCCAATCCTTCTCCTGACCTTTGATCCAAAGCCTGTAACCCCCACTCCTCAGAACAGACATGGGATGAGTTAATCACCCTCCCACATTTAACTGTGGATGGCAGGAAATTACAAACTGACTTGAAGATCAGATATTTATGACAGGGCTGACTGGACCTAAGAGTGACCAGAACTAACCAATTATTTTAAAAGTTAAACACCTCATCCAATCCTAAATCACCAAGAAGGCAACCCCAGGAGATTCCCTCCTTCTGTCTTTTAAAAACCTAAGGTCTTTGTCTCCAGGTGCCACTCCTAGCTGACCAGCAGGGGTGACCCCATTGTGCAATGGTCAAGAGGAACCTCTTGAGTTTTTGCATCGATGGATGATTAGTTTCCTGAGTTCTCTCCATACCTTCTTATATTTAGACTCTTGTTTGGCCATAATACCATTGTGATGTCATTGTAGCACTGTGAAGTCATAATAACATTGTAATGTCATAATACAATTGTAAGGTCATCTCATTTTGATGTCATAAATGCATTTAGATGTCATATCATTGTGCTGTCATTAAAGCTTTATGATGTCATAATAGCTTTGTGATGGCATAACAGCATTTGGATATAATAATAGCATTGTGATGTCATAAAAGCATTGTGATATGATAATATCATTGTAAAGACATACCTTTGTAAAGTCAAAATAGTATTGTAATGCCATTGTGATATCATAACACAATCATGTTGTAAGAGCATTGTGATGTTATCATAATATTGTGAGGTCTTAAAAGCAATGTGATGTCATAATACCATGTATTGCCATAATAGCAGTGTCATGTCATAAAAGCATTCTGAAGTCATACACCATTGTGATAGTATAATAGCATTGTGATGTCATAATACCATTGTGAAGTAAAAATAGCATTGTGCTGCCATAAAAGCATTGTGAAGTCATACACCATTGTGATAGTATAATAGCATTGTTATGTCATAATACCATTGTGAAGTAAAAATAGCATTGTGCTGTCATAAAGCATTGTGAAGTCATAACACCACTGTGATGTCATAACAGAATTGTGAGCCTATAATGACATTATCATCTCATATTATAGCATCGGGATGTCATACCATCTCCATGTCAAAAGGACATTGTTATGTCATATTTCCATTGTGTTGTCAAAACACAATCATACAGTAATAGCTTTGTGATGTCATAAAATAGCATGGTGATGCGAAAATACCATTGTGATTTTATAATAGTATTGGGATATCATAATACCATGGGGAGGTCTTGAAATCATTTAGATGTCATCATAGCCTTGTGATGTCCTAATACCATTTTGATGTAATAATAGCTTTGTGATATCATCAAAGCATTGAGATAGTATCATACCTTTGTGATATCATCAAATCATTGTGATGTCAGAATAGCATATTGAGGTCATAACCTCATTGTGATGTCATACTAGCATTTGATGTCATCATAGCATTGAGATGTCATCAAAGCATTGTGATGTCCTTATTCCCTTGTGATGTCATGGCTCAATCATTTCATAATAGCATTGTGAAGTCATAATAGCATTGTGACTACATTATAGCATGGTGATATTATAATACCATTGTGTTTTCATAATGTAATTGGGATATCATACCAATGTGATATTAACTAAGCACTGTGATATCATAATACTATTGTGATATTATAAGAGCATTGTAATATTCTCATAGCATTGTGATGTACAAATAATATTTTAATGTCCTAATACCAATGTGAGGTCATCTGGTTGTGAAGTCATAATAGCATTTTGATATTATAAGAGCAGGGTGATATCATTATAGCATTGTGATCTCCTGATAGCCTTGGGATGTTATAATAGCATCGGGATGTCCTAATAGCATTGTAAAATTATGATGGTATTTTGACTTAAAAATTCCACTGTGATGTCATACCACAATCGTGATGTTCTAAGAGCATGGCAATATCATAATACCATTATGAAGTCCTAATACCAAGGTGATGTCATAATAACATTGGGATGTCGTGATGAATTTTAATGTCTTGTTGTCATTATGATGTAATGTTGCCATTGTAATGTTGTCCTAGAATTGAGATGTCCTAATATGATTGTGAAGTTATACCCCTGTGAAGTTAATAGCATTGTAATGTCAAAATTCCATTGCGATATCATACAATAATCATGTTGTAATACCATTGTGATGTCATAATAACATAGTGATGTCATAATACCATTTAAAGTCATAATACCTTTGTGACATCATTGTAGCATTGTGACATCATTGTGATGTCATCATTTCATTGCAATGTCATAAGAGATTGTGATATAAAAATAATGTTATGATTATTGTGAAATCATAACATTAGGATGCCATAACATTGTGATGTCATAATACAATCGTGATATCAAAATTTCATTGTTATGTCTTATCACAATCATGTCATCATAGCATTGTAAAGTCATAATTCCATTCACATGTCTTACTATTGTGATGTCTTAATAGCATTGTGATGTCATATTATTTTGAAGTCATAAAACCATTGTGTTGTCCTATAAGCATTTTGCTGTCATAAAAGCATTGAGCTGTCATACCATTTCTAGATTATAACAGCATTGTGATGTCACATTAGCATTGTGATATCATGAAAGCATTGTGATATCATGATAGCACTGTGTTGTTATAATAGCATTGGGATGTTATAATATCATTGTAATATAACACCATTGTAATGTCATAATAGCTTTGTGATGTCATCATAGACTTGTGAAGTCATAATACCATTTTGATATCAAAAATCCATTGTGATATCTCATTCCACTGTGATACCATACAACAATCATGTCATAATACAATTGTGAGGAAATAATAGAATTGTGATGTCAACTTTACATTGTTATTTCATAATACCATTGTGATGTCATATTATCATTTTGATGTCATAATACTATTTTGAAGTCACAAGAGCATTGTTATGTGTAATAGCATTGTAATGTCATAATATAACTTTTCGTTCCTAATGCCATTTTATTTTCTTCATAGCATTGTGAAGTCATAACATCATTGTGATGTTCTAATAGCATTAAGATATCATACCTTTGTGATGGCATAATAGCATTGTTGTGTCATAATAGCATTGTGATTTCATAATTCCTTTCTTTATGTCATAAAAGTATCTTATTTTAATAGTATTGTGATGTTATAGCATGGTGATGTCAAAATTCCATTTTGATATCATACCAAAATCTTGTAATAATAGCATTGAGGTGTCATACAACTGAGATGTCATAATAACATTGTCATATCATAACATTTGGATGTCATCATAGCATTGAGATATCATACCTTTGCAGGACTCCACCAAGACAAGGTAAGCTAGTCCTAAATTGTTCCTCCTTCACATATATGTTTGTCAAATATTCTTAGCCAGAAGGCTAAAGATAATGTTCCAATGTTACAGAGAGTTATGGGTGACTGTTCAGACAGCAAACTGTCTCTGTCAATTTTTTTTTAATTTTTTGAAGCTGCTAACATGCACTTCCTATTTACTCTATTAATTAATTTTATTTCTTCTCAAGTGTCTGATGGAATTGAAGACTAAATAGGTACAGTGCCACAGAAACACTCAAGTTGATTAGAAGTTAAGAAATGCTTTGATATAGGTAATACCAATGAGAATAAAAGTTAATTTAGGTATAGAAATTTAAACTTGTCAAGATACATAGGATAATCGAATACTTTCTCCTAAGTTGCCACATACATATGGACTGGACATTGCACATGTAGAATTTACCTAATAATTTTCATAATTTCATAATTATCATTGTATTGAAAGAAAAGGAGCTTTGTATTGGACTTAAAGGGGAAATGTTGGTAAAATGTTCTTTGGAAATGTATACACCTTACAAAAAGTTCATTCAAATGCTCATTTCTCCTCCCCTCTCCCATCTCTAGTATCAATCGTGATATTTCATTTTGATAATTATTCTATGCATCCTGTCTCAACTTTGTGTACACAGGCAAAAATAAAGCAACTAGCCACAATGTAGAGCAAGGAGAGGAGATGAGCCAGAGGACAGAAAAGAAGGGAGGAGCCAGAGTGCAGGAAATGAGTGGGAGGAAAAAAGGGCAAGGGCAGAGCTAGAAGAGATGAGCTTAAGAGGATAATTAGGAACTATGTGGAGAATGAAGCAGATCTAAGATTTCACAAAAAAAGCAAGAAAAATGGGTAAAATCTAAATGTTAGGAAACTGAGGACTTGGAGGTTTAGGAGGGAGTAGCTATTGGCCAGCATTGTGTTCTAAGTTAACTAAATATAACCAGAATATGTATGGTGATTTGGTTAGACAGTTCTATAGGATAATCAGGAGCTTTACCAGAAGATATATCAAATGTAAATATTAGCCTACACATACAATAGAGATGTCATATAATTGTGATGTCATAATAGTATTTTGATGTCACCATAGCATTTTGATATTTTAATACTGTTGTAATGTCATAATACTTTTGTGATGTCATAAGAGCATTCTGATGTCAATGCTCGGACGGTTCTGATGCTCTGGGTGGATGACACCTAAATGAAGATCAGTACAAAGTCCCAATTTATTTCTAATATCAGAGATCAGACCTCTACTCTTGCCTGATGCGTCTAAAACAAAAAGGGGGAACTGTAGAGAGCTGCGGAATGCTATGCCTTAAAGATGGAGCTGGTTTCCCGCCTTCCACCTTCCCGATGGTGAGTGCGCTCTGTCACGAACAACTCCACATTTGGCTAAGGCCGAGGATCTGGCTTGCTTCCATGTATGTGGACCTATCTGCATTGCCCCCGTGGCACGCCTGGGTTGGCTACCCAGAGGCTATTTAAGCTGTGGGCTGGCTTTCCCCAGGGTCCGAGGATTGTTCAAGGTTCCTGAATAAACTGCATTGAAAAAAAAATAATACAGATCAAGTTTTTCATAAAGACAAACATGTTGCAAATGATACATGAAAATATGAAGAACAATCTAATGTTTGAATGCCCTGAATGGGAAATTAACTTCTCTCAATTTAATATATATTAAGTAAAGCACCATGTCAAAATTCAAAAGAAAAGGAAAATTATACAGAATTTAGAAGATTACCCATTGTGCATGCATTCAGAAATTATGGGACAATAACTCCTAATTAATGCTGATTGGATACTTTGATTTCAAATAGTATAATGTGTACTACATAGAAATTACAGTGTACATTCGCATTTCCCCTTACAAAGTCCTTAATACCAGATACCAAAGTAGAGTAATTAATGCCAGAATGCTATATTTCTTTTTTTTCTTACTTTAAGTAAGTTTTCATGATACAAATTCAAAAATCAGCTTTCTTTCAAAAAAAAAAAAAAAAAGAAAGAAAGAAAAAGAGATCACTTTGGCTATAATACTAAATGTTTGAGCTAAGGCTGTAATACTAAATGTTTGAGCTAATTACTCGGAATTGTGTGTATTTTTCTATGCAATATCAGTAATATCAAGCACAGTGGCTCCCTTTGTCTTAGACTCAGTGAAGTATCATTGCTTAATGTTGTTCTTTTTGTACTTTATTATTGAGTATTAAGTAGCGCAACCCACACACCTAATTTCCAGTTAGAATATTCAGAGAAATGATGTAACGTACACTCAATGAATAAATGAACTGTGTGTCTTTTGAGGACCAAAATGCATATTTTAATATTTTATGTTATTTGCCTATGACAATGATGACACAAAATAAGCATTTATTTTTCTTGAATGAATAAAAAAGAGTAAGCTCTTTTGCATATAATAATTTGAGACATATTTAGAAAATGCTGCCTATTTATTAATGTCTAAATGACCTTTGGAGGCATGTCAAAAGATCACTTCAAAACAGAATTATAAAACCAGAGTCATGTTTTTCTATCAGAGTAGATCTGAGATTATACCAACATCTATGAACTGTTCAGACATACTACTTTATTATCTTCAGTTATGGGTGTAAAAACATAGTGATAAAGTTTTATTGGATGGATTATCCCACTAGTAAATAGACTAAGAAGAAAAATGAATAGCCAAGTAAATTTTATTTCCTTGGAATTGTACAAAAGAGGAGAAAAAAATAATTTATGCAAGTCAATTACCAATGTCAGAGTGATTAATAAATAATTTTAATTATATTAAAATTATATAATTTATATAATTTTTATAATTATATAATTATATAATTTTTATAATTTATATAATTATATAATTTATATAATATATTAAAAAAGAGCATTCTCATGTCAAAGTAGAATTGAGATGTCATATCATTGTGGTGTCCTAATACCATTGGGAACTGATACTGCTATGAAGTCATACTAGCATTGTAATGTAATATATCATTTTGATGTCCTAAACAAATTTAAAGACATACCGTTGTGAATTCATAATAGAATTGTGATGCCATAATACATTGTAATGTCATATCATTGTGTTTTCATAATAGCATTGAGTTATCATACCATTGTGATGTCATCATAGCATTGTGATGTTCTGACAGCATTCTGAAATCATAAAATTGTGAGGCTGACATAGCATTGAGATGTCATAATACCATTGTAATGTCAAAATAGCATTGTCAAGTATTATCACTACCAATACCATTGTGAATTCATATCATTATGAAATCATAACACCATTGTTATTTTATCATGGCATTATGAATTCATAATGCCATTGTGATGTCCTATCATTGAGACCATTAACACCATCTTGATGTCCTATCATTGAGATGTCATAATAGCAGTGTGATATAACACCACTGTCATGATTTATCATTGTGATGTCATAATAGCATTTATATATCATAGCATTATGATGTCATGATACCTTATTGAGGTAGTAATAGCATAGTGACATCATCATAGTATTGAGATGTCCTATATCATTATAAATTCATAATAGCATTATGTTATTATGATACCATTATGCAATCATAATGGCATTGTAATGTCAGAAAAGCATAGTGATGTCATAATACCATTGTGATGTCATAAAAGGATTGTTATGTCATAATAGCACTGTGATGTCATAATAACATTTTATGTCAAAATTCAATTATGATGTATTATGACAAACAGGTTGTAATAGCATTGTGATATAAAAAGAGCATTGGAATGTCAAGTTGAATTTTGATTTCATGATGTCTTGGTGATGTCATAGTACCATTGGGATGTCATAACAGCATTGTAATGTCATAATATCATTGTGATGTCATATCATTGTGATGTCATAATAGCATTTAGATTTCATATGATTGTGATTTCTTAATATCGTTTTTAATCTTAATACCATTGTGATGTCATAATAGAATTGTATCATAACATTATGATATCATAGTTGCTTTGTGATGTCATAATATCATTGTGAAATTCTAATAGCATTGAGATGTTTTAATATCGTTGTGTTGTGATATATCATTGTAATGTCCTAATGCCATTGTGAACTCATACCTATATGAAGTCTTATTTGCATTGTGATGTCTTAATATAATTCTAATGTCAAAATACCATTGTAATGTCATAATAGAATTTTCAGGTCATAAATCCATTGATATGTCAAATATCATTGTGGTATCATACCACAATCATGTTGTAATAGCATTATAATATAATAGCATTGTGATATCCTATATCATTGTAATGTGATTATGACATTGTGATGTCATAATACAATTGTGATATAACAATAGCATTGTGAAGGCATAATAGCCTTGGTAAGGCAACATTTTCACAGTAAGTAAACACTGACTGAGGACATATCTGTACATATAACAAATAAAAATGGAATCTGTGATAATAAGAAACACACATGTCAAGGACTGGTGACTTTATTAAAGACCACTTGAAAGGAATATGTGACTATTTTCCTGAACTAAGAGTCTTGGACACAGGCACTGTCTTTTCTGGGTTGTGTGCTTTCAGCTGCCCAGATTGAGGCATGAAGGACTGTCAGCCTTTCTCTCAAGAAGGCTGTCCACTTGGCCTCATTAATAAATTGCTCCTGAAACTCTTACTGGCTTTCACCTGTTTCTTGACATCATTCTTCCTCTCAGCCAATGAACACCTGAGGGAATCTTGAGATTTCCAAGGAGATGAGTTAACAAACATTCCTCAGTATCTCTGATCCGTGCACACATGTCTTTTTCTTTTGAAACCCAACTAGCCTTTATCTCATCTCTTTATCCATATCCCACACATTTACTCCTCTTTACCTCTGTGACAATGACAAGTAGGAAATTAAAATTTAATGTTCATTTAATTTGATAGTTTCCTAAATAGGGAAGCTTCAAAGTGATGTGGGATTAAGGGGAATCTACCAAATGACAAGGTGTTTTCCTACTGTGGTCAGAGATCTGAAATTTCCTAGGTTGTGACTTTGAACTAAGCAGTTACTGGTGAAATGAAATGTAGCTTCACATTCTTATTGATATAATAGTCTGGTAGGATCTAGGGTTCCTTGTGGTATTGAGACATTAAGAGCATGGAAAGAAAAGGAAACCAGACAATTTCTGGGACTGGTTTGGCTGAAACAGAGAAAATTGTTAGTGTAAATGAAGATCTGAGTATAAATAAACTCTTTCATAGCTAGTGCTCTTCCCCATTAGCTTTGCCAACACTTAGGGTTGCCTTGGCTGACATGGCTGGATAGGCAGCTGTGATGTTCACAGTGGTCTTTAAGGAACTGTCCTGGTCCTGGGATTTACAGTTAAAACTGGTCCCCCAGAACAAAAAAATGGGACTGTGTTATAACCCTAGGACACAAGAGGAGCTGTGTTTCCTGCTTAGGTCCTAAAGACAAACCCTCTAAATGTAGTATTAGTGCCAGGACTGTTTGTTCAGAGGTGCCTCCTGAGATTATGGGGTCTGACCTAGCTAGGTAACCACTAGTTCATGGCTAGGATTCTCTGCTACATGATGAGCTCCAGTAAAGAATGCCTTACAAAGTCAAACTCTGTCCTCCTTTAGCACAATCTTTTCTGCATGTTAATAATCATTATAACAGTTGTCAACATTTTTATTGAGTATGTGATAAATTCATATAATATACATTTACACTCATTTTCCATTGCTTCCAGGTTCAAATTCCTACCTATGGGGTCACACTAAAATATTTTTCTTTAAAATACATCAATTCAAGTACACACTGTTCATCTACTCATTATAACATGATCAGAGTCTCAGTGCCAAGTCCCTTAAAGAGAACTTAGTTCATCTTTGCTGCACCCTGGCACCACCACCAAGAAGAAGCCATCAGTCCTGAAGAGCTCTATACTTCATCACCTTGATCACAGATTTTTTTATGTAATTATTATGATTTGTTCACTTTGTATCCCTTCTGCAGGCCACTCTCTTCTCCCTCCAGTCCAACCCACCCTCCTCCTTCTTCCCCTATGCCCTTTCTTTAGTTCCCTGATAGAAGAGGTCTTCCTCCCATTTCTATCTGACCCTAGTTTATCAGGTCTCATAAAGGCTGGCTCCATCATCGTACTCTGTAGCCTGAATCTCATGACATTTTTCCATGTGGCTTCAGTTCCCTTTACTTATGACACTCTTCCTGCTTTTCCCGTGAGGACTATCCAGAGATCCCAGGAGAGGTATAATTTCATACTGAATTCCATTTAGAGCTGGGTGATTTAAGGTCTCTCTCTGCATATCAGACTGTAGGTCTCTGTATGCAATCCTATTTGATGCATGAGGAAGGCACTCATCTGTCATTTGAGGGCAGAGAGCAAGATATTTTAATAACAACAGCATGGGTTGCTTGAAATTTTTGGTACAATGTCCTGGCCCAACAAATCAATTAACTGCCATCCATTTGCACTAGTGGCTGAGTGTTTTAGTAACAATTTATTGCCTATTTGGAACTTTATCACCCATTATTAGGAGACCTCCTAATAACTAAAATGCAGAAAGACAAATATGGTATGTTTGTCTTTCTGCATTTTAGTTACTTTAGCCAGGATGACTTTTGCTGGTTCCATCCTTTTGCCTGAAAATATGTTGTCATTTTCTTAGCTGAAGAATACTCCGTTATGGAAATATTACATATTTTTCCCAAAGGAGATTGTCAAATCTCTTCTTTACTCCTTGGAATTTCTGGGACTTTAATCATTGTATTGAATAACAAACGACCAGGATAACTATGTTTTTTTAGCCTACAAGTCCCTCCATCTTCTTCCACTTCCTGGTGATTTGAATTACAAAGTCCCCCTGAAGCTCATATATTTACATGTTGAGTCCCCAGTGAGGAAAAGTCTGGGAAATGTTTTGAGGGCCTTGTTAAATAATATAATTACTGTTGGAGTTATAATACAGGAGGGTGTGCTTTGAGGTTGATATGCCAATGAAAGTGACCCAACAAAATGAAGTTTCTTTCTCTCAGTCTTTGTCACGTTATATTTGTTTCTGTCAGTCCTGGTCTCTCTAGCCAAACTTGTCTCTCTAATTCTTTCTTTCTCTTTCTGACTACCTCTCTCTGCCTGCCATTTGAGGTACAGTATGAAAACGTCTCAGTTTACCTGTAGTACCACAAAAGATGATTGCTTGCAGACATGTACCTAGATTGTCTCTGTAAAAATATAAGCAAGGTATCAATTAACCACTTTGTGTTCAAAGATTTGCCTTTCTCATGGAGCATTTTCTAAGTAATTCACTGAATGAGGACATATCTGTGCATTTAACAAATAATAATGGAATCTGTGATAATGTGAGACTCAGATGTTAAGGACATGTGAGTTTATTAATGGCTACTTGAAAGAAATATATGAAAGCTTTCCTGAACTAAGAGTCTTGGACAAAGGAACTGTCACCTCTGGGTTGTGTGCTTTCAGCTGTGCCAATTGAGGCATGTAGGGTTGCTCAGCCTTTCTCTTAAGCACAATGTCTCTTGGCCCTTTTAATAATTGGCTCCTGAAACACTTACTGGCTTTCACCTGTTACATGACATCATTCTGCCTCTCAGGCAATCAGAGCCAGAGAATCTTGAGGTTTCCATGCAGATGAGCAAACAAATGTTCCTCAGTGTCCAGTATCTCTGATCTTGTGCACACATGACTTTTCTTATGAAACCCAACAGGCCTTTTCTCATCTCTTTATCCTGATCCCACACCTTTACTCCTGTTTACTTCTGTGACAATGACAGGTAGGAAATGAAACTTTAATATTTATTTAACTGGACAGCTTCTTAAGTACAAAAGCTTCAAAGGGATGTCAGATTAAGGGGAATATACCAAATAACAAGGTAGTCTCATACTCTGGTCTTGGATTTGAAATTTCCTAGGTTGTGCCTTTGAACTGAGTGGTTTCTCACATCCTCACTAAATTTAACTTCACATTCTTATTGATATAATAGTCTGGCATTGTCTAGAGTTCCCTGAGGTATTGAGTGTTCAACAGCAGGGAAAGGAGGATGAAAGCAGACAATTTCTGGGACTGGTTTGGTCAAAACAGAGAAAGATCCATAAATGTAAAAAGAGAACTGCAGGACAATAAACTATTTGACAACTTGTAATGATCCACACTAGTGTTGGCAAGCCTCTACAAGCAGAGTTGCATTGGATGACCTGGCTGGATCAGCTGCTGTTTACTACTCAGTAGTCATTGAGAAATTCTCCTGCTCCTGGGGTTTACAATTAAGACTACTCATTTAGGACAGAGAAATGGGTCTGTGTTATATGCCTAGGACACAAGAGCAGAAGTGTTTCTTGATGTAGTGCTCCAAACAAACCCTCTAAACATAGTGTTAGTGCCAGAACTGCTCCTTCAGAAGTGTCTCTTGAGCTAATGTGGTCTGAAGTAGCTGAGTAACTGCTAGTTCATGGCTAGGCTTCTCTGCTATATATCAGTTCCTAGAGAGCATGCCTTGCACAGTCAAACTCTGCCCTCCTTTTGCTGAATCTTTTCTCCATGTTAAAATCATTGTAAAAGTTGTCAACATATTATTTTTATTGATTATGTGGGAATTTCATATAATATACATTAAACTCCTTTTCCATTGCTCCCAGGTTTACATTAATTATTTTTTTAAATACATCAATTCAAGTACACGTTGTTCATCTACACATTGGAACATGATCAGAATCTCAGTGCCAAGTCCCTTAAAGAAAACTGAGTTCCTCTTGGAAGAGTCTGTCTGTGTGTTACCTGATTCTAGGTGGACTCAGTTTATGGTTAGTCTCTTTCTTTCTGGAAGTCTAGATCACTCTGTTTTTCATTGACCAGCCCCTTAACTCACCAATTTTGGCATGGCAGGGCTTTGCCCCTCAGCTAAGTTGTACACTAGCTGCCACTATCTTCTTTCCTGTCTTGTTCACTTATTTACTCACAGATTCAATGCAATTTCTATCAAAACACCAACACAATTATTCATAGATCTTGAGAGAAAAATTCTCAATTTCATATGGAGAAACAAAAAAACAGATTTCCAAAATAATACTGTCCAACAACAGATCATCTGGAGGCATTTCCCTCCCTGATATCAAGCTGTTCTACACAGCAATAGTAGTAAAAATGCATGGTATTAGCATAGAAATAGAATAGTGGATCAATGGAACCTAACAGAAGACTCAAAAATGAACCCACATACCTATGGATATTTGATTTTTGACAGAGAAGCCAAAACCATTCAGTGGAAAGAAAACAGCATCTTCAACAAATGGTGCTGGTCTAGCTGTATGTATACTTTCAGGAAAATGAAAATAGAACCACACTCATCACCCTGCACAAAACTAAAGTCCAAGTGGATAAAAGATCTCAACATAAAATCAGATTCTCTAAATCGGTTAGAAGAAAAAGTGGGTAAGACATTGGAATCCATTGGCATAGGAGCCAACTTTCTGAGCACAGCACCAACAGCACAGGCTCTAACAACAAAAATCAGTATATGGGACCTTATGAAACTGAAAAGCTTCTGTAAAACAAAGGACATAATCATTAAAACAAAATGACAGCCTACAGATTGGGAAAGGATCTTCACCAAACCTATATCTGACAGAAGGCTGATATCCAGAATATATAAAGAGCTAAAGACTTTAAAAAGCAGCATATAAGGCAATCCAATTAAAAATTGGGGTACAGAGCTAAACAGAGAATGTTCAGTAGAGAAAAACACAATAGCAGAGGAACACTTAAAGAAATGCACAACATCCTTAGGCATCAGAGAGATGCAAATCAAAAAGACCCTGAAATTTCATTTGACACCCACCAGAATGGATAAAATAAAAAAACTCAAGTTACAACACATTGCTGGGGGGAATGCAAACTTGTACAACCAGTTTGGAAATCAATCTGGCACTTTCTCAGACAAATAGGAATTGTGCCTCCTCAAGATCCAGCCATACCACTCCTTGGCATATATCCAAAAGAGGCTCAAGTACACAACAAGGACATTTTCTCAACCATGTTTCTAGCAGCTTTATTCATAATAGCCAGAACCTGGAAACAACCCAGATGTCCCTCATTTCAGGAATGGACACAGAAATTGTGGTACTTTTACACAATGGAATATTATTCACCAATTAAAAATGAGGAAATCATGAAATTTACAGGCAAATGATTGTCCTGAGTGAGGTATCCCAAAAGTGGAAAGACACATATGGTATACACACACTTATATAGTCCTATAGGATAGGATAAACATACCGAAATCTATACACCTAAAGAAGATGAACAAGAAAGAGGACCCGAGGTATGATGATCAATCCTCACTAAGAAAGACAAATGGAATGGATATTGGATGTAGGAACAAAAAAGTAACAGGACAAGAGCTTACCACAGAGGGTCTCTGAAACACTCTACCTAGCAGTGTATCAAAACAGATATTAAGACTCATAACCAAATGTTAGGCAAACTGTAGAAAATGAAAAAAAAAGGGTGGGTGGGTGGGAGGGAATTAATATGACCTGGAAAAAACAGGGATCTTTTATGAGACTGTTTCTACAAACAAACACCATCTCTGGGTGCAAACTAGAGCCTCTGCTCAAATGTAGCCCTTTTTAGCTTGATATCCAAGTGGGTACCCTAATAAGGAGAACAGGGATTATTTCTGACATGAACTCAATGGCGGGCCCTTTGACCTCCCACCTCCAATAGAGGAGCAACCTTTCTAGGCCACAGAGTAGTACTTTGCAGCCAGTTCTGAAGACACCTGATGAACCAGTATTAGATGAACGGGATGAGGTTCTCCCCTATCAGTGGAATTGGAAAGGGGCAGGAAGGAGATGAGGTTGGGAGGGTGGGACTGGGAGGGAAAGAGGGAGCAGGATACAGCAGGGATACAAAGTTAACATACTGTAGCTAATATTTAAAAAAATAAAATTAAATTAAAACAAACAGACTAACACACACACACACACACACACAAAAAGAAAACTGAGTTCATCCTTGCCTCACCCTGACATCATCCCCAAGAAGAAACCATCAGTCCTGAAGAGATTCATATTTCATCACCTTGATCACAGGTTTTCTTATGTAGTTATTTATTAAAATTTGTTTACATTGTATCCCTGCTGCTGCCCCCTCTCTCTTCTTCCCTCCTTCTTCTACCCTTATGCACTCTCTATAGTTCTCTGATACTTGAGATCCTCCTCTCACTTCTATATGACCCTAGCTTATCAGGTCTCAACAAGGCTGGCTGAATCATCTTCTGTGGCTTGATTCTCAGGGCATTGTTTTCCTTGTGTCCACAATTCCCTCTACTTAAGACACTCTTCCTGCCTTCTCTCCTGCAGGCTTCCTAGAGCTCTCAGGGGAAGAAGAATTTCATAGGGAAATCCCATTTAGAACTGGGAGTTTTAAGGTCTCTCTCTGCATAATATGAAACTGTGGGTCTCTGTTGCAATTCCATTTGATGCACAAGGATGCATCTCCGTGGATCCAACACATGACAATGATCTATCAGTTGAAGGTAGAGAGCAACATATTTTAATAATAATAGCCTGGATTGCTTTAAAATTTCTGTAGGATGGCCTACTGTTACCTGATCCCTCAAGTGAAAGACAGGTGTGGTCACAAACGATGGCCAATGGAACTTTATCCCCCAATATTAGGATACCTCCTAATAATTGAATACATACCATATTTCTTTCTGCATTTTACTTATTTCACCCAGAATGTTTTTTCCTGGTTCCATCCATTTGCCTGAAAATATCATGATGTCCATTTTTTTAGCTGAATAATACTCCATTATGCAAATATTCTACATTTTCCCCAAAGGAAGTTGTTAGTCCTATTCTTTAGATCTTGGAAGTAATTGGGTCTAACTATTTTATTGAATGACAAACTATCAGGATAACTATGTTCTTTTACCCTAGAATTCCCTCCATCATCTTCTATTTCCAGGTGATTTGAATTTTTAATGCTTATGTGGGAATTTCATAGAATATACATTAAACTCCATCGCCATTGTCCCAGCTTTACATTCCTACCATGTGTCACACTGTTTTTTTTTCTTTAAAATACTTCAATTCTAGTATGTGTTGTTCATATACTCATTGGAATATGATCAGAGTCTCAGTGCCAAGTCTCTTAAAGAAAACTGAGTTCATCCTTACTGCACACTGGCACCACCCACAAGAAGAAGCCATCAGTTCTGAAGAGCTCTATACTTCATGACCATGATCACAAATTTTCTTATATATATATATATATATATATATATATATATATATATGTATATATATATATTTTATTGCAATTTGTTCACTTTCTTTCTAGTCTGCTGCATCTTCCCTGTTATCCTCCCAGTCCCACCCACCGTCCTTCTCCTACCCTTAGGCCCTTTCTCTCATTCCATAATAGGGGAGGTCCTCCTCTCACTTCAAACTGAACCTAGCTTATCATTTGTCATCATGGCTGGCTGCATCATCTTCCTCTGTGGTCTGACTCTCAGGGATTTGTTTTCCTTGTATCCTCAATTCCCTCTACTTATGACACTCTTCCTCCTTTTCTCCTGCAGGCTTCCAAAAGATATGAGGAAAGGGAGAATTTCATAATGTAATCCCATTTGGGCTGGGTGTTTTAAGGTCTCCCTCTTCATAATATAGAACTGTGAGTCTCTGTATGCAATCCCATTTGATGCAGAAGGAAGCATCTCTGTGGATCCAAAAACATGGCACTGATCAATCCTTGATTGCAGAGAGCAACATATTTTAATAAAAACAGCCTGTGTTGCTTGAAAATTTCCATAGGATGCCCTGGCCCAACAACTCAATTACCTGCCATTCAATCCCCCTAGTGGAAGACTAGTTTGGTCACAATAGATGGCCTATTGTATTCAATCCCCCACTATTAGCAGATCTCCTAATAAGTGAATACATACCATATTTGTCTTTCAGCATTTTAGTTACTTCACCCAGGATGATTTATCCTGGTTCCATCCATTTGCCTGAAAATATCATGATGTCATTTTATTAGCTGAGTAATACTCCATTAAGGAAATATTCCACATTTTCCCAAAGGAGGTTGTCAGTCCTATTCTGTAGTCCTTGGAAGTTGCTGGGACAAGTTTGTATTGAATGACAAACTATCAGGAAAACTATGTTCTTTTAGCCTAGAAGTTCCTCCATCTTCTTCCACTTTTTGGTGAATTGATTTGCAATGTGCCCTTGAAACTCATCTGTTTACATGTATTGTCCCCAGAGATAAAATGTATGGGAAGCATTACGCAGTATGGTCTTTTTAGATAATAGAATTCCCATTGGAGTTATGTCATAGGAGGGAGTGCTGTGAGGTTGATATATCAAAGAAAGTGACCAGACAGAATGGAGTCACTGTCTCTCGGTGTCTGTCACTTTGTATCATTGTTTCTGTCTGTCTATGTATCTCTAATTCTGAATCTGTCTCTCGAGCTCTTTCTATCAAGTGAGTAAATGTCTGGTAATGTTGGAATAAGGGGAAAGTACTGAATGGCAAGTTGCAGTCTTGGATCTGAAATTTCCCAGTTTGTGACTTTGAACTGAGCAGTTACTGGCATACTGATTAAATGTACCTTCATGTTCTTATTGATATAATAGGCTGGCAGGGTCAAGGTTTCCATTTTGTGTTGCATCTTTATGAGCAGGGAAACGCGAAGGCAACCGGACTGTCCTGCAGGCTCGTCTAACAGGGTCCACTTAAAAGAGGGAGTGTAAACTGGGGATAGAGAAGCAAAGAATGGAGACAAGACAGATTTGTTTTCAAGTCTCATTTTACTGAATGTGCAAACAATGCTTATAAAGCAAAGGATATAAGCAAAATTTTTTCACCATAGTAATACATCTGTGCCACCTAGCAAGGCATCCAGGAACTCACTCAAGGTTACACCAGGTTTGCTCTCTGGTTCTCTCAAAGGTTGCAGGGAGCTTGCTATCTACTTCTCAGGCTCAGAACAGCCCACTTGCAGGGACCACCAATGAGAGTCTCTGAGACATGGAACTTAGATAAGACCTGCATCTGCCAAGGCCATGAATCAGAATTCCAATAACCAGATACCTTCAGTTCTCCATTCTTTGTTTTATGGAGAGCCTGTCTTAAGTTGGTGGTATATGCATATTTCCTTACTCATCATCAAGGTCTTGGATTTGAATTTTATTAGCCTCTGAGATCTTAGGATGGAAAAACCACAATTTTACTCTTACTCGTCATTGACTTACCTGCATATCAAATGGGGTTGTTAAAGATATTTAATTTAAAATCGTGCAACTACAGTTGGATGTGTTGAAGTTGTTGAAGAAGGAACTATAACACACAAGGAAGGCAGGCATAAGCCAACAAACCCAAACCTGCCAGGCTCTCAAATGTCCATCCCCACTTAAGTACAGAGTCAACTGATCGAAATGGCCTCCTGAAGCAAGTAAATATATCTGAGGCTGTATAAGCCAATTCTATACCTAGGTTTCTTGGCAGATTCTATGTCATGGATCTTATAACTCATTGTTAACATGTCCAATGAGAAGTTTTTGGTAGAACAAATACCAGCAAGATGATTCTGAACCTGAGTCCAATTAAATTTTCTTCAATCATACCAAGAATCAGAAACCCTAACAGAAATCATAACTAAAGCAGGTTGTTTAACAACTAATACTAAAAGAGAATTATTATCAGCATTAACACAATTAGTGAGATTGTAATAAACACATTCAATTGAATAGGTGCCATTGTTCTTAAAATGTGTTACTACAATGTTTCCAATTAGCAGTAAATAAGGATTAACCCAAGCCAAAACAGAAGTATACTTGATGAATTTAGCAAAGCTACTTGCGTTCCCAGAGAGAATGCCTATCATATATCCCAACGCAGCACCCAATTTCCATATATAGATTGGCCAATTTTTATTTGAAGTCCTCCAAAGTCTAGTACTAACAGCTTTTTCTAAAACAAAGTGATTTTTAATGCCTTTACCAGAAGCCCAGTTCTTAATACCCTTAACAATAGACCACAGTCCAATCCACGACTGTAAATGCAGGGTCATTGTCCCAGGAGTAGATGGTGGGCATTTCTCAGATGTATCTTGTCCAAGGAACCATCATTCGAGGACGAGGACAAGTGTGTTGATCCTCTTTCTCACAGTAAAGAGAGATTGTAACTCACTGGAGATTGTAAGGCTATCATTCTTAACTCCCATAGGATGGGACAATAATATCCCTCCAATGATCCTCTTTGCCTGTCTGAAAAGGGAGGGTTGAGCTGCCACTCAACAACATAAAAACATAAAACAACATAAAACCAAAGACTTCTGGATCATCCCAGGTAACTGGATGTAGTAGACGTGGATTAGTAACATATGTACAATAACTGTCATCTTGACTTGACCGGAGGGGTGTTCGTTGACATCATTATAATTGTCAGGAGAAAACTCCTCATCCACTTTTCACATCAGACATTCTGGTAACCATGGAGCTGCATCATTTACCTGTGAAAAAACACAGACAGATCCCCATCCCCATATGTGTACACAGTCAGGTCCATGCCATTGATTTGATAAAGGATCCCTCAATTTTACTTTATAAAAACTTTTCTTGTTTTTTCTATGCCAAAATCTATCTGCTGCAGATTTACCATGCTTATCCAAATTAAAAAAAAAATTCAGAATGAAAAGAACATGCATATTTTAGTAGTTTAAATACAGGAATATGAGTAATATCCATTCATGTAAAATGTAAAATGTTTACAATGTTGAGAGGAGTAGTGTCCCATTCTTTTTTTTAAAATAAATTATAATTGTATTTTTTAATTTTTTTTTATCAGTTACATTTTATTAACTCTGTATCCCAGCCGTGTTCCGATCCCTCATTCCCTCCCAGTCCCACTTCCCTCCCTCATCTCCACCATGCCCCTTTCCAAGTCCACTGATAGGGGGGACCTCCTCCCCATTCATCTGATCTTGTTTTATCAGGTATCTTCAGGACTGGCTGCAAAGCCTTCCTCTGTGGCCTAACAGGACTGCTCCTCCCTTCGGGGGTGGGGAGACCAAAGAGCCAGTCATTGAGTTCCTGTTAGAAATAGTCCGTTCCCCTCACTTTGGGAAACCAATTGGTTACTGAGCTACCACAGGCTACATATGAGTGGAGGTTCTAGGTAATATCCATACATGGTCCTTGGTTGAATGTCAGTCTCAGAAAAGACCCTGTGCCCAGATATATTTGGTCCTTGTGGAGCTCCTATCCTTTCCCCATCAGACTAACTCCCCTTCTTTCTTATGATTCCCTGTACTCTGCCAAAGGTTTGGTCATGAGTGTTTGCTTTGAAAACACTGCTAGTTAGAGTCTTTCAGATGCACTCAGTAGACTCCTGTCATACGTTCAATGCACATCCCATCTGTCTTTCTAAACAAGGACTGAGGATTGATCATCTTACCCCATGTCCCCTCTCTTGATTATCTTTTTTAGGTGTTATAGATTTCATTATGTTTATCATATTTTATAGGTCTATATAAGTGAGTATATCCCATGTTTGTCTTTCTCCTTCTGGGATATTTCACTCAGAATGATCTTTTCTAGATCCCACCATTTGCCTGCAAATTTCATAATTTCTTCCTTTTTGATTGCTGAGTAATATTCCATTGTATAAAAATACCACAATTTCTGTACCCATTCCACCGTTGATGGACATCTGGGTTGTTTCCAGGTTCTGGCTATTACAAATAGAGCTGCTATAAACATGGTTGAGCACGTGTCTTTTGTGTACTTGAAAAAACTTTGGGTATATACCTAGCAGTGGTATAGCTGGGTCTGGAGGAAGCACTATTCCTATTTGTCTTAGAAAGCGCCAGATAGCTTTCCAGAGTGGTTGTACCAGTTTACATTCCCACCAGCAGTGGAGGAGGGTTCCCCTTTCTCCACAACCTCTCCAGCATGTGTTATCGCTTGAGTTTTTCATCTTGGCCATTCTGATGGGTGTAAGGTGATATCTCAGGGTCGTTTTGATTTGCATTTCCCTGATGGCTAATGAGGATGAGCATTTCTTTAAGTGTTTTTCTGCCATTCGATATTCCTCTGTCGAGAATTCTCTGTTTAGCTCTGTTTCCCATTTTTTTAACTGGATTACTTGGATTGCTGCTTTTCAGCTTCTTTAGTTCTTTGTATATACTGGATATTAGTCCTCTGTCAGATAAAGGGTTAGTGAAGATTCTTTCCCAATCTGTAGGCAGTCGTTTTGTTTTGATGATGGTTTCCTTTGCTTTACAGAAACTTTTCAGTTTCATGAGGTCCCATTTATTGATTGTTGCTCGTAGAGCCTGTGCTCTTGGTGTTCTGTTCAGGAAGTTGTCTCCTGTGCCAATGAGTTCTAGGCTGTTTCCCACTTTATTTTCCAGTTGAGTGTGTGGGAGGGGCTCTGCACTGTATATGTCACAGGCGCTATTGATGATCGCAGTGCAATTTCTGGCATTAACTGTCTTAACTCCTCAATCAGGCCCACAGGGCAGGAGCTTCAATGTCCCTAGTGCCCCTCTGTTTCTCAAAGTGGGTATGTGGGTGGGAGGGGGGTTCGATGCCTGGCTTCTGATTTAGAAGGACCCAGGATCTGGGGAACTGCAGATTCTCAAGGGTGCACTCACTTACAGGCAGGTCTCTTGGCAGAGATTGTGGTATCCGGGGCTCTCTGCTCTCTGGTTTGGCCCTGCTTCTTTGATGTGTTCCACCAGTTCTGTGCTGCTGTCACTGCCAGGTTCTGAGGTCTTGCTGCAGCTGGAGATTTCAGGGTGGTCACTTCAGCAGCGATGGGATAACCAGGCTCTCTGTTCTCTGTTTTGGCCCTGGTTAGTCTTAAACTGGAGGGCTGTGGTGCCCCGCCAGTTCAGTGCTGCTCCGCCGCCACGTCCCGCTGTAACTGGAGACTGGGTTGCTAGTCCCAATGCTTTCTGGGAAGTCCTGGGATCTCTTTGTTGTGCCCAGCACCTGGTGTGTCCAGGTTGTATGACGTTTCTGCCTGGTTTTGGTGAGTATATAGCGTATTCTCTGTCACTGTGGGATTGGGCGGTCCGTACCATCAGTGATGGCGATCCTGCAGAGCTAGTATGGTGTCTAGCAGATTCGCACCCTGGGAGGATGGTGCAGGTGCTGCGCGAATCTGGGACTCCGGGACACGTACTGCTGGCTTTTGTCTGCTGCTAATGTGCTTGGGGCTCCGTCTCAGAGGCTGTATACCCCAGGCAGTTAGGTCTGTGCTGAGAAAGATGAGTCCACTGTGCCTCTGTGCTGAGGAGGAAGGAGGTCTGGGGGAAGAGAGTGCCGCAAGAACAAAGGATCGTTTCTCTCCTTCCCCAAGCAAGTCTCCAGGTGACCGGAGGCCAAAATTTTCATCTCCTGCGATGTTCCCTGTTGTTCAGAAATCCTCGCTGTGGTATTCCTGGGTTGGGGGTCCTTCCATTCTCCAACTCAGAAGATCAGGTATCCCACTGCTCAGAAACTGTGTGTGCTAGTCACCATCTTGTCTCCGCCCCCCTTGTTGATAGTTATTAATATTTCCTATTGAAATATCTTTTATTTAAGCAGCGGTTATTCCTAAACCAGCTGTATATCCCAATCGCGACACAGAGACTGGAATTTATTTAATTAACCTAGAGTACAATGCTGGGCCATAGTTATTCCATCCTAAACCTTCAAGACCGCATAGATTCCTGCCATTCGGATTTCACTCATTATACGTGCTTTTAGTCATATCTTAGACACGGTCCATCTCTCCATGTAGTTCTAAGACCTCTCCTTCTGATTCTCTATCTCTCCACCACTGCTTTCTTCCCCTTCCTCCCACTAGGGACTAGGGACCACGATGTCCCACCCTTTCCTCTCCCTTGCTCAGCATTTTAGCTGGTTGTATTATTGAAAATACAGAGAACAAATGGACGCATGTTTACACAAACTTGAGACAGGTGATGCATAGAATAAGCATCACAGTGCAATTTTTAGATTGAAACCTGAGAGTGGGGGACAGAAATCAGCATTTGAATGAACAAGGGTAAGTTGTATACATTCCAAAAGAACATTTTGCCAGCAATTTATTTACTTACTTATTTTATGTATATATAAAATTTATATACTATATATACTGTGTATTGCTGGCATCCTGAAAGAGGGCACCAGATATCATTTTATATAGTTGTGAGCCACAGTATAGTTGCTGGGAATTGAAGAAGGACATCTGTAAGAGTAACCAATGCTCTTAACCTCTGAGCCACTAATCTAGCCCTGGTTCCAATTTTCTTTATTTCATGTTCCTTAAATTTTCAGTGTCATAATGACATTGTGATATCATAATCACTTTGTGATGTTATAATACCATGGAGAAATCATAATTCCACTGGGATGTCATAATATTAATGTGAGGTCATAATACCATTGTGATGTCCAAAAACCATTGCGAAATCATAAAACCTTTAGGATGTCATGATACTAATGTGAGGTAATAATAACATTACGATGTCATAATAACATTATGATGTCATAAAACCACTCCAGTGTCATATCATCATGATATCATAATTGCATTGGGATCTCATGACAACAATGTGATTTCATATTGCCATTGGGACGGCATAATAAAATCGTGATGTCATAACATCAATGTGATATCAGCATAGCACTGTTATGTGATACCATTGTGATAACATAATACCGTTTGATGTCATCATTGTATTGTGATATCATAATAGAATGGTGATAACATAATCCTATGGTGATGACATAATACCAAAGTAATGTCATCATGGCATAGTAATATCACACTATTGAGGTATCATAATACCATTGTGATATCATAATACCTTTGTGATGTCATGACAGCAGTGTGATAACATCATAGAATTGTGGTGTCATAATACCATTTTGATGTCATAATAGCACTCTGATGTCATCAAGGTATTGTGATGACATAATAGTATTGTGATGTCACATAGCATTGTGATCTCATTATAGGATTGTAATGTCTAAATATCATTATAAAGTCATCTGGTTGTGAAAACATAATAGTACTCTGATGTCATCATAACATTGAGATGTCCCAATATCATTGTAAGTCATACCCTTGTGAAGTAATAACATTGTAATATCATAATTCCATTGTGATGTCATAATACAAATCATGTCACAAATGTGTTATGACATCAAAAAGCTATTATGACATCACAATGCTACTATGACATGAATGTGGTATGACATCACAATGGAATTTTGACCTCCCCATGGTATTATGATATCCCAATGCAATTAGGATATCACAAAGGTATTATAACATCCCAATGCTATTATGACATCACAATTCATTGGGATGTTATAGTACACATTTGTGATGTCCTAATAGCAATGTGATGTTGGAATAGCTTTGTGAAGTCATAATCGCATTGGGATGTCATAATAGCACTGTAATGTCATAATAGCCTTTTGAAGTCCTAAGGCCATTGTGATAGCATAATAGCATTTTGATGTCATCATAGCATTGAGATGTTCTAATATCATTGTAAAGTCATACCATTGTCAAGTCATAATAGCATTGTCAAGTCATAATTCTATTTTGATGTCATAACACAATCATGTCCTAATAACATTGAGTTGTCATAATACCATTTTGAGATGAGGTCTTGACACAATTTTGATGTCGTCATAGCATTAGGATATCCTCATACCATTGTGATGAGGTTATAGCTTTGGGAATATCATCATATCATTGTGATGTCACTATACCATTGTGACGTCATCATAGAATTGTGAAGTCCAAATATTATATCATTGTGAAGTTGTAATATAATTGTGATATCATAATAGTATATTGAAGTCACAATTGTCATGTCATAGCATATTGAAGTCATAACCCCTTTGTCATGTCATCATAGCATTGTGATGTCATGACAAAATCATGTCATAATAGCATTCTGATATCAACAAAACATTGTGAGGTCATCATAGCATTGTGATGTCATAAAAGCATTGTGATGTCACAAAAGAATTGTGACGTCATAAAATCATTATGGAGTCATAAAATCATTGTGATAGTATAATATGGCCCCAACCAGCAGGGCTTGAACGTGGATTTTTAAGGGAGGAGAGTAGAAGGAATTGGGGGGGAGGGAACAGGAAGTGCAAGGAAGGAAGCCAAGTCTGTTTCTCTGATCAAGGCTTCATTTATTAGAAATTTTTACCCAACTTATATAGGGAGAAGGCAGGAAAAGGGGGAAGGTAATTAGCTGCTGTAGGAGTCAGGAAGAGTGTTTTCATGGGTTAAATATTGTACCTGCAAGATACCATAAGGATGATCTCTTAAGATATCTTATGGATGCTCTAAGAAAGGATGTCCTCACAATCTATCATGACTTAGGGTCTAGGTAACTCACTAAATAGCTTTAGATCTCCACTAAATGATCTTTGCTCTCTGCTTGGCTTTGGCTTCAGTAACTACCTTTGTCTCCACTAGATAGCTTTGACTTTGGCTTCCGTAGATAGCCTTGGCTCACTAATTGACTTTGGCTTCTGTAGATAGCTTTGTCTTCACTAGATAGCTTTAGCTCCCAGCAGTTTAAAAACACTGTGATATCATCATATCATTGTGATGTCATAAAGCATTGTTATGTGATAATACCATTGGGATGTCATAACATTGTGATGTCTTAATAGCATAAAAATAAAATAGCATTGTGAAGTCAAAATAGCACTGTGATGTCATGATAGCTTTGTGATGTCCTAAACCCATTCTGAAGTCATCCTGTTGTTAATTTATATAGTGTTGTCATTTTATAATAGCATTACTTTGTCATAATACTTTTGGGATGTCATGACACCATTTTGAAGTCATCAGAGCATTGAGATATACTAATACTATTATGATTTTTAATACAATTGTGATGGCATAATCTGTTTTTGAGGTCATAATAGCATTGTGATATCGAAATTCCATTGTGATGTCATACCACAATCATTTTGTGATGGTATTGTGATATCATAAAAGCATTGAGATGTCATGATAAATGTTGATGCCAATGTGATGTCTTAATAGCATTGTGATAATTGAATTGCAAAGTCATGATACCATTGTGATACCAAAATTCTATTGTGATGTCATATTTACATTGTGATGTCTTACCACAATCATGTCTTAATAGAATTGTGATGTTATAATAGCATTGGGATGTCATGATGAATTTTGATGTTGTAATGCTGTTGTGATGTCATAATAGCACTGTGAAGTCATCATCACATTGTGATGTTGTAATCATTGTGAATTCATAACACAATTGTGATGTCATAAAAGCATTGTGATGTCATCTTATAATTTTTATGTCATAATACCATTGAGATACCATTGAGTGCCACAAAAAAGCTTAAGTTGTTTAGAAGCTAAGAAATGCTTTCATATTGGTAATACCAATGAGGATAAGAGTTAATTTAGGTATAGAAATTTAAACTTGTCAAGATAGATAAAATAATCAGATACTTCCTCCTAAGTTGCTAAATTCACACAGCCTGGACATTGAACATCTAGATTTTACCTAATATAGCTTTCAGAATTTCATAATTATTATTGTATTGAAGTAAATTAAGCTTTTTTTTGGATTGAAAGACGGAAATGTTGGTACAATATTCTTTTGAAATGTATACACCTTACCCTTGTTCATTCACATGCTGATTTCTACCCCCACTCTCTGGTTTCAATACGTACATTGAATTTTGATACTTATTCTATACATTCTGTCTCAACTTTGTGTAAACAGGCAAAAATAAAGCAACTAGCCACAATATTGAGCAAGGAGAGGAGATGAGCCACAGGACAGCAAAGAAGGGAGAAGCCAGAGTGCAGGAAATGAGTGGGAGGAAAAAAGGGCGAGGGCAGAGCTAGAAAAGATGAGCTTAAGAGGATAACTAGGAACTATGTGGAGAATGAAGCAGATCTAAAATTTCACAAAAGAGCAAGAAAAATGGGTAAAATCTAAATGTTAGGAAACTATGAGGGCTTGCAGGTTTAGGATGGAGAAACTATTGGCCATCATTGTGTTCTAAGTTAACTAAATATAACCAGAATATGTATGGTGATTTGGTTATACAGCTCTATAGGATAAACAGCAGCTTTACCAGAAGATATATCAAATGTAAATATTAACCAACACATACAAGAGAGATGTCATATAATTGTGATGTCATAATAGTATTGTTAAGTCATAATAGCATTGTTATGTCATAATATCATTGTAAAGTCATAATACCACTGTTTTGTCATAATACCATAAACCACTGTTTTGTCATAATACCATTGTGATGTCATAAAAGCATTATGATGTCATAATAGCATTGTGAAGTCATAGTAGCACTTAGATGTCTTGATACCATAGTGAAATCATAATACCATTGGGATGTCATACCACTGTGATGTCATCATAGCATCATGATATCATCATAGCATTTTGTTGTCATATTATTTTTAAGGCACAATAGAATTATGATGTCACCATAGAATTGTGATATCATAATATCACTGGTATATCATAATAGAATTGGAGTGTCTTACCATTGTGATGTCATCACAGCATGTGAGGTCCTAATAGCATTGAGATGTCATAATTCAATTGTGATGTCATAATAGATTTTAAATGTCATCATATCACTGTGAAAGAATAACTATTGTGAAGTCATAATGAAATTTTGATGTCATATCTTTGTGATGTCAAACCATTCTGATGTAATTATAGAATTTTGATGTCATAATACCCTAGTGACTACATAATACCATTATGATGTCATTATAGCATTGCAATGTTATAATAGCATTTTGATATTATATCATTGTGATGTCATAATACCATTGTGAACCTATACCTTTATGAAGTCATAATAGAATTTTTAAATGTCATAATGTCAGTAGAATGTCAAAATACCAATGTGATGTCATAATACATTTATACAGTTATTGTAGTATTGTGATGACATAATACCACTGCGATGTCATAATAGACTTCTGATGTCATGATAGAATTGTGATGTCATAATACAATTGTGAAATAATAATACCTTTGTGATGTCATACCATTATGATGTCATTATATCATTTTGATGCCATAATAGGATTGTTATATTATAATAATAGTGTAATAGCATTGTGATGATATATGAACATTGTGGTGTCAGAATACCATTATGAAATAATACCTCTGTGAAGTTATAATAGCATTGTGAATTAATAATAACATTCTGATTTTGTAACAGCATTGTGATGTCATCATAGCATTATGATTTGATCTAACATTGTTGGTATAATGTTCTCTTGAAATATATACACCTTACCCTTATTTATTCAAATGCTGATTTCTACCTCCCACTCTCTGGTTTCAATCCAGATATTGCGTTGTGATAATTGTTCTATGCATCTTGTTTCACCTTTGTGTAAACAAGCCAGAAAAAAGCAACTAGCCACAATGTTGAGCAATAGGAGGAGCCGGAGGGCAGGAAATGAGTGGGAGTAGAGAGGGCCAGGAAGCAGAGCTTGGAGAGCAGAGAGGGAGGGAAAATCTTGGAACAGAATGGAGAGAATGAAACAGACCTAAGACTTCACAAAAAGTAAGTATAATGGGTAAAATATAAATGTTAGTTAATTATAAGGGCAAAGAGGTTTAGGAGGGAGTAACTATTGACCAGCATTGTGTTCTAGGTTAACTAAATAAACTGTTTAGGATTAATAGCAAGCATTAATAAAAGATAAACCAATAATAAATATTAATCATCACCTACAACATACCGTTGTGAAGCCTTTATAACATTGTGATGTCATAACACCATTGTGATGTCATATCATTGTGAAGATATAATAGCATTGTGATGTCATAATAGCATTATGATGTTAAAATACATTGAGATGTCATATACCTTTGGGATATTGTGACAACATTATGTTGTCACAAGGTATGTCATCATACCTTGGTGATGTCATAATACCATTCGGAGCTCATCATAACATTGTGAGGTCCTACTATCGTGATATCATAATTCCATTGTGATATGATATCATTGTGATGATATAAAAAAATTGTGCATTTTGAGGTCATAATGCCAGTGTGAAATGAAAATTCCATTGTGATTTCATACCACAATGATGTCATAATAGCATTGTGATGTCTTAATAACATTGTGATGTAGTAATAGGATTGTGATGCCATAATTCCATTGTTATGTCATTACATCAATGTGATGTTGTAAGACCTGGGGTTTCATAGCTCAGGAGTTTAAGATCATGCCCTTCCCAGAAACTCCCCCAGACCAAGACTCATTGCAAAAGCAAGAGGTTTATTAACCATTGCACAATGGGGTCACCCCTGCTGGTCAGCAAATAGTGGCATCAGGAGACAAAGGCCTTTAGGTTTTTAAAAGAAAAAATTGTGGGAGATTTGAAGTTGCAGTCTTGGCAATTTAGGATTGGATGAGGAAGCTATAAAGTAAGATAATTGGTTAGTCTTAGGTGCTCAAGCTTGGCCAGTCCTGCCAAGTGTGGATGCAGCTGCAAATTTAAGGTGGGTGTGGTTAGGTCATCCTTGAAGATTAGGGGCTGCAGACTTTTGGCTGCAGGTCAAAAGCTACTCAGAAGAAGTCTGGGTTCATTGCTAAGAAATGGTATCTCAAAGACAAGGGTCTGGTCCTTTTTTTTCTTTTTTTGCTGAGTGAAGGTCATTGCTTGCCTTTTTTTATATCTGTCCTCATAAATGGGGTCACATTCCTCCATTCTCTGGAAAGGTACTAAGAGGCTTTAGCTTAACCTGAACCTAAAACTCAAAGCTATAGGCTTTAGAAGACATACAGGTTAAAAAGTTAGTCTAACCCTTTCAATGTCTAATGCCATATCGAGGTCATAACCCTATTGTGATTTCATAATAGCATTGTGAAGCCATCATAGCATTGTGATGTCATAATACCATTGTAATATCAAAATTCCCTTTTGCTGTCATACCGGAAGATTTTATTAATGACATATGTGACACTATTCCTGAACTAAGAGTCTTGGACAGGAACTGTCATCTCTCATTTGTGTTCTATCAGACGCCCAGTTTGAGGTATGTAGGGCTGTTCAGGCTTTCTCTCAAGCAAGCTATGTCCTACTCAGTGTTTAGTGAGGAACCCTCCTGGTCTTGGGGTTTATAGTAATGCCTAGGCCTTCAGGACAGAATAATGGTCCTACACTATATGCCTAGGACACAAGAACAGCTCTGTTTACTTCAGTGGTGCTCCAGACAAATCCTCTAAACATAGTGTTAATGCCAGGCCTGCTTGTTCAGCAGAATCTTTTCTCCATTTTCACAGCCATTCTATAAATTGTCAACATATTATTTTTACTGCTTATGTGGAAATTTCATATAATATACAACACACTACTTTTCCATTGCTCCCAAGTACAAATTCATAACCATGTGTCACACTAAATTTTTGTTTGTTTAAAATACACCAATTCCAGTATGTGTTGTTCATATACTCATTGAAAAATGATCAGTCTCAGTCCAAGTCCCTTAAAGAAAAGTGAGTTCATTCTTGCTATACCCTGCAACCACCTCCAAGAAGTCCTGAAGAGCTCTATACTTCATCCTCTTGATCACAGTTTTTCACTCTGTATAACCTATGCTGCCCCCTCACTCTTCTACTTCCAGTCCCACCCACCTTCCTTCTTCTAACCTTATGCCCTTTCTCTAGTTCCCTGATAGGAGAGGGGAACTCTTTCCCTCTTATCTGACCCTAACTTAACAGGACTCATCAAGGCTGGCTGTACCATCTTCCTCTCTGGCCTGATTCTCAGGGCATTGTTCTCCTTCTTTCCTCAATTCCCTCTACTTATGACACTCTTCCTGCCTCCTCTCCTGCAGGTTTCCCAGATCTCTGAGGGGATGGATAATTTCATAGGCAAATCCCATTTAGAGCCAGGTGTTTCAAGGTCTCCCTCTGCATGATATCATACTGTGGTTCTCTGTATGTAATCCCAATAGATGTAGAAGGAAGCATCTCTGTGGATCTAAGAAAATGGCATGGATCTATGAGTTGAGGGCAGAGAAAAACATATTTTAATAACTACCACCTGGATGACTTGAAAATTTCAATAGGGTAACCTGCTCCAACATGTTACTTAACTGCCACCCAATCCCCCTGTGGAAGACTGGCTTGGTCACAACAGATGACCTATTGGAACTTTATCTCCCATTATTAGGAGACTTCCTAATAAGTGAATACATACCATATTTGTCTTTCTGAATTTTAAGTACTTTATCCAGGATGATTATTCTTCTAGCCTAGAATTCCCTGAATCTTCTTCCACTTCCCATTGAAGCTTTTCTATTTACATGTGGAGTACCCAGAGAAGAAATGGCTGGAAAGTATTAGGCAGTATGGCCTTGTTAGATAATATAATTCCTATTGGATTGATATTATAGGAGGGTGTGCTTTAAGGGTGATATGTCAATGAAAATGAGCAGACAGAATGGAGTCTCTGTTTCAGTCTCTATCACTTTTTATAATTGTTTCTATCAGTCTTGGTTTCTCTATTTATGAAACTATCTCCCTAGCTCTTTCTCCCCAATCTGTAAATGTCTGGGAACATTTGGAGGTATGGACTTGTTAAATAATATAATTTCTTTTGTTTCTGTAACTTCTTTCTCAGCACTTTTGTCTTTTGTATACAGGAGGGCTACTGTTTTTTTTTTGAGTTAATTTTGTGTCTAGCAACTTTGCTGAAGGTGTTCTTCAGCTGTAAGAGTTCCCTGTTAAGATGTTTTTATGTCACTCAGGGATACTATTATATATCATCTGCAAATAGTGATATTTTGACTTCTTTTTTTCAGAATTCTATCTCCTTGATCTCCTTTAATTGTCTTATTACTCCATCAAGGACTTCCAGAAATATGTTGAAGATATGGAGAGAATGAGCAGCCTTGCTTTGTTCCTAATTTCAGTGGGTTGATTTAAGTTTCTCTCCATTTAGTTTGATGTCAATCCATATTTAAGCCTCAAGGTTTGACTATTAATATGATGTATATTATTGGCATCCTGGGCTCTTTTTTATCTGTGAAAAATAAACTTTGGTGACTTTATCTGCCAATACATTTTCTTTAGACAGGGGTCTTGCCAAATTAGAATGAGCTCTCAAATATCCTATAAAAACGAGAAAGTTTTTTATATCAAATTTTGAATTTGAAAAAATAAAATTCCAACAGGAGAAGATGTCTGAATTTGACCTAGGTAAAGTGAGCTACATATGCACTATTTGTAACAATCTTCAAAGACTGCTTATTAAAACGTTGAAACATAGCCAATACTGCAGAAAACTCTGCTCTTTGCTCAGATGTGTTAGACACTTGAAAATACATTTTTTCTTTTATAAGTATAGGCAGCAACACCAGATAATGAACCATCAGTAAATACAGTTAAAGTTTCAACTATTGGGCTAACTTTTGTTTTAAATGGAAAAACTACAAGTTGCACCTATAAAAACTGAATTAATTTGCATTTCTGTGCCTTAACAGGTTGAACTCTGTCATACTAAGCTGACAAATGTTGAAATACCATATATGTCAGATCTCTGACAAGTCTGAGGTCCAGCAATTTCGAGTTACTCTTTCTCTACCTTTATCAACTTCTATAATGTTCATCCTATAAAACAGGATATGTTCATATTATACACCTAGGAAAAAAAGAGCAGCTGTGTTTCCTGCTATGGTACTCCAGACAAACCCTCTAAATGTAGTCTTAGTGCCAGGAGTGATTGCTCAGAGATGCCATCTGAGCTCATAGGGTCTGAGGTAGTTGGGTAACCACTAGTTCATGGTTAGGATTCTCTGTTACATAATGAGTTCTTTGTAGTATGTGTTGTCATTTCAGTTCTTGATTTTAGCCATTTTCATGACTTTAGTAAGGTAAAATCTCAGGGCCTTTTTGATTTACATTTCCCTGATGGCTACTGATGTTGACCATTTCTTTAAGTGTTTCTCTGCCATTTAAAAATTCCACTGCAAAGATCAAAAAAACTCAAGTGACAACATATGTTGGAGAATTTGTGGAAAAAGGAGAACCCTCCTCCACTGCTGGTAGGAAATTAAAACTTGTACAGCCACTCTGGAAATCAATCTGGCATTTTCTCAGACAACTAGGAAGAGTTCTTCCTCAAGATCCAACCATACCTCTCCTAGGCATATATCCAAAAGACGCTCAAGTACACCATAAGAACATTTGCTCAACCATGTTTGTAGCAGTTTTATTTGTAATAGCCACAACCTGGAAACTGTTAGCTGGTTCTTTGAGAAAATCAAGAAGATAGTAGACAAAAACTTAATAAAAAGCCAGAGAGACACTATCGAAATCAACAAAATCAGAAATGAAAAAGGGGACATAACTACAGACATTGAGGACATCCAAACAATAATTAGGACTTACTTCAAAAGTGTATATGCCACAAAATTTGAAAGTCTAAAAGAAATGGACAAATTTCTTGATTGATTCAGCTTGATTACCAAAGTTGAATAAAGACCAGGCAAATCAATTAAATATTCCTATATCTCCTAAGGAAATAGAAGTGGTCATCAAAAGTCTCCCATTATAAGAAATCCAAGATTGCTAAAACAATGCTCTACAATAAAATATCTTCTGGAGGCATCGCCATCCCTGATCTCAAGCTGTACTATAAAGCAGCAGTAATAAAAACTGCCTGGTACTTTCATAGAAACAGAATGGTGGATCAGTGGAACCAAATAAAAGACCCAGAAATAAACCCACACTCTTATGGACACCTGAGTTTTGACAAAGATACCAAAGCCATACAATGCAAAAAAGATAGCATCTTCAACAAATGGTCCTGTAATAACTGGATGTCTACATGTAGAAAAATGCAAATAGATCAAAATTTATCACCCTGCACAAAACTAAAGTCCATGTAGATCAAAGGCCTCAACATAAAACCAGACACACTAAATAAGTTAGAAGAAAAATTGGAAAAGAGGCTTTAACTCATTAGCACAGGAGAAAACTTCCTGAACCAAAAATAGCATTGGCTCTAAGAGCAAAGATCAGTAAAAGGGTCCTCATGAAACTGAAAAGCTTCTGTAAAGCAAAGTACACAGTCATCAAAATAAAGGGACTGCCTACAGATTGGGAAAGACTCTTCAGCATGGCTCTATGTCATAGAGGGCATATATATATATATATATATATATATATATATATGCTGAAAAGCAACAAATCAAATAATCCAATTATAAACAATGGAAAAGAGAGGTAAACAAAGGATTCTTGATAGAGGAATATTGAGTGGCAGAGAAACACTTAAATAAATGCTCAACCTCCTTAGCCAACAGAGAAATGCAAATCAAAACAAACCTGAGATTTCAACATTAGATGCATCAGAATGGCCAAGATGAAAAACTCAAGTGACAGCACATGCTGAGAAGATTGTGTAGAAAGGGAAACCCTCTTCCATTGTTGCTGGAAATGTTAACTTGTAAAACCACTCTGGAAATCAATCTGGTGCTTTCTCAGAAAACTAGGAATGTACTTCCTCAATATCCAGCTATACCACTCCTAGGCATATACCCAAAACAGGCACAAGTACAAAATAAAGATATTTGCTCAACTATGATTGTAGCAGCTTTATTTGTAATAGCCAGAACTTGGAAACAACACATATGCCCCTCAACTCAAGAGTAGATGAATAAATTGTGATACAGGTACACAATGGAATATTACTCAGCAATCAAAAATAGGAAGTCATGACATTTGTAGGTAAATGGTGGAAACTGGAAAGGATCATCCTGAGTGAGCTAACCCAGAAGTAGAAACATATGCATGATATATACTCACTCATATAGATATATAAAAAAATATAATATTTAAAATAATATAATAAAAAAGCTAAAATGTTATGCTCAGGATGCGAGTAAGCACTGCACTCAGGGTCAGCCGCTTTGGACTCAGAGAAGAGCATGTCTGATTGCATGCGGGTTGAGGCCCCAGGTCCCGCCTCTGAGATAAAGGTATTGGATGGGTCTGATGCTCTAAATGAACATTGGTGCAAAGTCCCAATTTATTTCTAATATCACAGATCAGACCTCTATTCTTGCCTGATGCGTCTAAAACAAAAAGGGGGAACTGTAGAGAGCTGTGGAATGCTGCGCCTTAAAGATGGAGCTGGTTTCCACCTTCCACCTTCCCGATGGTGAGTGCTCTCTTTCACAAACAATTCCACATTTGGCTAAGGCTGAAGATCTGGCTTGCTTCCATGTATGTGGACCTATCTGTATTGCCCACATGGCATGCTGGGGTTGGCTACCCAGAGGCTATTTAAGCTGTGGGCTGGCTTTCCCCAGGGTCAGATGACTGTTCAAGGTTCTTGAATAAACTGCATTGAAAAAAAAAATATATATATATATATAATGATAAGGAAATATAATAAAAAAGACCAAAATCTCTAGAACTAAAGAAACTAATCAAGAGAGAGGACTCTGGCTAAAATGCTCAATCCCTTTGTCTCTGAGAGACAAAGAGGATGGACATCAGAAGAAGGAGAAAACAGGGAACAAGTTAGGAGCCTGCTACAGAGGGCCTCCGAAAGGCTATGCCCTGAAGACTATCAAAGCAGATGCTGAGACTTGTGGCCAACTGTTGGGCAGAGTGCATTGAATCAAATGAAAGTAGTGGAACATAGTAAGATCTGGAGATGACAGGAGCTCCAAAAGAAGAGCAAAAGAACCAAAAAACAAATGACCACAGGGTTCATTCCTGAGGCCCCTACTCCAACCAAGTATGGAGATAAACTATAACCCTGCACAGATGTAGCCCATGGCAGTTCAGTGTACAAGTGGGTTCCAGAGTAATGAATACAGGGACTGCCTATGACATGAACTGATTGGCCTGCTCTTTGATAACCTCTCTTTGATGGGACAGCAGCCTTACAAGGCCACATAAGGTGACAATCCAGCCACTCCTGTTGACATCTCATAGAGTAGGTTAAAAAGGAAGGAAAAGAAGACCTCTCCAATAAGAGGACTTGATGAGGGGCATGTGTGGAGATTGGGGCGGTAAAGTGGGATTGGGAGTGGAGGAGAAAAGAGTTTATGATGGAGACAAAGTGAAAAAAGTGTAATTAATAAAAATTAAAAAAAATAAAAAAAGGAATATATGACTTTTTTCCTGAACTATGAGTCATATCTGGGTGTATGCTTTCAGCTCCCCAGAAGGAGGCATACAGGGCTGCTCAACCTTTCCTTCAAGCACGCTGTCCACTTGTCCTCCTTAATAAGTGGCTCTGGAAACTCTTACTGGCTTTCACCTCTTTCATGACATCATTCTCCCTCTAAGCCAACCAGTACCAGAAAGAATACCAAGGATTCTATGGGGATGAGTAAACAAACTTTCCTCAGAGTCCATTATCTCTGATCCTATGCATATGTGACTTATTCTTGTGAAACCCAACAAGCCTTTATCTCATCCCTTTATCCAGATCCCAGACCTTTATTCCTGTTTACCTCTGTGTCAATGTCAGTGAGGAAATGAAACTTTAATGTTTATTTAATTGGACAGCATCCTAAGTAAAGAAGCTGATGTAGGATTAAGGGGAATATACTGAAGACCAAGTTAGTCTCCAATTGTGGTCTTGGATCTGAAATTTCCTAGGTTGTGACTTTGAACTGAGTCATTACTTGTGTACTCACTAAAAGTACCTTAACATTTGTATTGATATAATAGGCTAGTGTGATCTAGGGTTCTCTGGGATATTGAGTCTTTAAGAGCAGGGAAAAGAGAAGTAAACTAGACAATTCCTAGGACAGATTGGAAACAGAGAAAGATTGATGTAAAAGTAGAAGATAGGGGAAATAAACTATTTGACAGCTGATGCTGTTCCACACTAGTGTTCTCAACCCTCTTTGAACAGGATTGCATTGTCTGACCTGTGTGGATGAGAAGTTGTGTCCTATTCAGTGATGAGTCCGGAACTATCCTGGTCCTGGGATTTGCAGTTAAAACTGAGCCTTAAGGACAGAGAAATTGTTCCCTGTTATATGCCTAGAACACAAAAGTAGCTGTGTTTCTTTCTGTAGTCCTTCAGTCAAACTCTCTAAACATAGTGTTAGTGCCAAGACTTCTTGTTCAGAAGTGCTACCTGAGTTCAAGGGATCTGATGTAGCTGCGTAACCACTAGTCCATGGCTAGAATTCTCTGCTACATGATGAGTTCCTGGAAAGGATGCCTTACAATGGCAAATTCTGCCCTTCTTTTCTCCATGGAATGTCACTGTAATAGTTATCAACATATTATTTTAATTGAATATGGGGGAATTTCATTTAATATCCATCACACTCCTTTTCCATTGCTCCCTAGTTCAAATTCCGACCCATGTGTCACAATAAAAATCTTTATGTGGGGGGACATGATGGCAAGGCCAGGAGAACGCTACATCTGAGAAGCAGGACAACATTTTCCATACAGTGAACAAGAGCCTGTACTCTGGTCCCTAAGTTTCCCAGGGGAAAGGAAACCCTTACAGTGTGGGAATCATTCGGGTCCACTCTCTCTGGTCCCCCAGCCAGAACATGGAAGTGATCCCAGATCAAACAGGCACTAGATCACCAGACCAGAGCCACATGCCTGCATTTCCTGATCACCTTCTCAGGCTGCTTGCTGAGAACAAAGAACACCAGAGACTGAGAGTCCCAGCCACAAGAAAACCCCCACAGGGAAGGAAGGAAAAAATACAGACTTGGGTCATCCAGTATTTTCCTGGAAAAAGTCTCACAGACCTGCAGGTACAAGCTGCTATCACTGAACTGGGCTCCAGATAAAGGCCCAGTCAGCTGCTGTGTGTCAGCTATCTGGCACAGATAGAACTGTGTGCCCCAGGGCAACAGAGACTGGGAGTCCCTGTTGGGAGAAAACTCCACAGGAAAAAAAAGGAAATGGTACTGACGTGGGTCACCCAGTCTTTCTCTGGAAGAATTCTCACAGACCGGATCAAGATCTGAAGATAGAACTGGTAAAATTAATGAAAACACAAATGGAGGAAATTGTGGAGAGAAAGAACTTAGGGAAGAAAACAGAAACTACAGAGGTTAGCATAACCATTAGACTACAAAGATGGAAGAAAGAATCTCATGTCTGGAAGATACAATCGAAGAAATAGATGTATCTGTCAAAAAAATGTTAAATCTAAAAAAAAAATCCTCATACAAACCATCCATAAATTCAAATAAACATAAAAATATAAAACCTAAGAATAATAGAAATAGAGGAAAAAGAAGACTCCGTGCTCCAGGGCCCAGAAAATATTTTCAACAAAATCATTGAAGAAAATTTGCCCAACTTAAAGGAGAAGCCAATAAGAATATAAGAGGCCTACAGAACACCCTATAAATTAGACCAGGAAAGAAAATCCTCCAGCCACATAATAATCAAAACATTAAGTATACAGAACAAAGAAAAAAATACTAAAAGCTGCAAGGGAAAAAGGCCAAGTAACATATAATGGCAAACCCATTAGAATCACACCTGACTTTTCAACAGACTATGAATGCCAGAAGGGCCTGGACAGATATCATGCAGACCCTAACAGAACACAGAAGTCAGCCCAGGCTACTACACCCCACAAAAATCTCAGTCCTCATAGATGGAGAAAACAAGATATTCAACTACAAATCGAAATTTCAAAACACAAATACAGCTTTACAGAAAACACTAGAAGGGAAAATACAACCCAAGAAAACTACCTAATTTCAAGAAAACACAGGAAACAATTAACCTCGCTACTGTAAAACAAAAAGCAACCAAGCCCACAACCATATGACCATAGCCAACATCAAAGGATCTAACAGTCACTGGTCATTAATCTCTCTCAACATCAATGGACTCAATTCTCCAATAAAATACACAGACTAACAGAATGTAAATGTAAACAAAACTCAGTAAACTGTTGCATACAAGAAACACACTAAGGCAAAAATATAGACATTACCTGAGGGTAAAGGCTTGGAAGACATCTTCTAAGTGAATTGACCCAAGAAGAAAGCAGGAGTAGTCATTCTAATATGTCATGAAAAATACTTTCAACCAACATTAATAAAAAGAGATGGGGAAGGACACTTCATACTCATCAAGAGAAAATTCCACCAGGAAGACATCATAATCCTGAACGTCTAAGCCACAAATGCAAGGGCACTTATATTTGTAAAAGGAAAATTGATAAAACTTAAACCACATATAGATCCCCAACATTAATTGTGGGTGACTTCATCACCCCAATCTAAACAAAGGACAACTCAGCAAATCATAAATTTAACAAAGAAACAATGTCTATAACAGAGTTTATGAATCAAATAGACTTAACATATTTACAGAACCTTAGACCCAAGCACAAAACAATTTACCTTTTTCTCAGCACCTCATACCATATAGTTGGTCACAAACCAAGCCTCAACAGATACAAGGAGATTGAAATAATCCCTTGTATCCTGTCTGATCACCATAGTATAAAACTGGACCTCAACAACAATAACAGAAATAGTAAAAAGACTACACACACATGGAAACTGAACAACTTGCTACTAAATGACCGCTGGGTCAGGGAAGATATAAAGAAATGAAAGTCTTCCTAGATAACCCAACGAAAATAAAGACACAACATGACCAAACTTGTGGTCCAGAATGAAAGTGCTAAGAGGAAAATTCATAGCACTAAGTTCCTTCAAGAAGAAATTTGAGACAGCTCATTCAAGCAACTAAATGGCTCACTTAAACCCCCCCCCAAAAAAAAAAGTAGAAGAAGACACACCAAAATTGAGTAGACAGCTGGAAATAATCAAACTCAGGCTGAAATAAATCAATTAGAAACAAATAAAACAATTCAAAGAATCAATGAAACCAAAGCTGGATCTTTGAGAAAATCAACAAGAGAGAAATACCCTTAGCCAAGCTAACTAATAAAATGCAGAGAGACACCACCCAAATCAACAAAATCAAAAATGAAAAGGGGGACATAACTATAGACACTGAGGAAATCCAAACAATCATTAGGACTTACTTCAAAAGTCTATATGCCACAAAATTTGAAAATCTAAATGAAATGGACAATTTTCTTGATCGATTTGACTTACCAAAGTTGAACCAGGACCAGGTAAATCAACTAAATAGTACTATATCCCCAAAGAAATAGAAGCTGTCATCTAAAGTCTCCCATGCAAAAAAAAAAAGCCCAGGACCAGATGGCTTCAGCACAGAATTCTACCAGATCTTCAAAGGAGAGCTAACACCAATTCTCTTCAAACCATTCCATAAAATAGAAACAGAAGGAACATTACCAAACTCATTCTATGAAACCACAGTCACCTTGGTACCTAAAACTCACAAAGACTCAACAAAGAAAGAGAATTTCAGGCCAATCTCCCTTATGAACATTGATGCAAAAATACTTGCAAACTGAATCCAAGAACACATCAAAGATATCATCCACTATGACCAAGTAGGCTTCATCCCAGGCATGCAGGGGTGGTTCAATATATGGAAATCCATCAATGTGATCCACCATATTAGCAAACTGAAAGAAAAAAAAAACACATGATAATCTCCCTAGATGCTGAAAAAGCATTTGACAAAATCCAATATCCATTCATGTTTAAAGTATCAGAGAGATCAGGGATACAAGGCACATATCTAAACATAGTAAAGGTGATATACAGCAAGCCTATAGCCAACATCAAATTAAATGGAGAGAAACTTAAAGCAAACCCACTAAAATCATGGAAAAGTCAAGGCTGCCCACTCTCCCTATATCTCTTCAACATAGTGCTGGAAGGCCTTGCTTGAGCAATAAGACAGTTGAAGGAGATCAAGGAGATACAGATTGGAAAAGAAGAAGTCAAATCATCACTATTTGCAGATGATATGATAGTATATGTGAGTGACCCCAAAAACTCCACCAAGGAACTCCTACAGCTGATAAACACCTTCAGCAAAGTGGCCAGATACAAAATTAACTCAAAAAAATCAGTAGCACTCCTGTATACAAAAGACAAAAGGGCTGAGAAAGAAATTAGGGAAACAACACCATTCACAATAGCCACAAATGACATAAGGTACCTTGGAGTAACCCTAACCAAGGAAGTCAAAGACTTGTATGAAAAAAATTCAAGTCTCTGAAGAAAGAATTAGAAGAAGATATGAGAAGATGGAAAGATATCCCATGCTCATGGCTTGGCAGGATTAACATAGTAAAAATGGCCATTTTACCAAAAGCAATCTGCAGATTCAATGCAATTCCCATCAAATTACCAACACAATTCTTTACAGACCTGGAAAGAAAAATTCTCAACTTCATATGGAATAACAAGAAACCCAGAATTGCTAAAACAATCCTCTACAATAAAAGATCTTCCGGAGGTATCTCCATCCCTGATCTTAAGTTGTACTATAGAGCAACAGTTTTAAAAACTGCATGGTACTGGCATAGAAACAGAATGTTGGATCAACGGAACTGAACAGAGGACCTAGAAATAAACCCACACACTTATGGACACATGATCTTTTAGAAAGATGCCAAAACCATACAATGGAAAAATGATAGCATCTTCCACAAATGGTTCTCGTCCAACTGGATGTCTACATATAGAAAAATGAAAATAGATCCATACTTACCACCCTGCACAAAACTGAAGTTCAAGTGGATCAAAGACATCAACAGAAAACCAGACACATTAAATTGGCTAGAAAAAAATATGGGGAATACCCTAGAATTTATTGGTACAGGAGAAGACTTCCTGAACAGAACACCATCAGCACAGGCTCTAAGAGCAACAATCAATAAATGGGACCTCATGAAGTTGAAAAGCTTCTGTAAAGCAAAGGACACAGTCATCAAAACAAAGGGACTGCCTACAGATTGGGAAAGAATCTTTACCAACCCTTTATCTGACAGAGGACTCATATCCAGTATATATAAAGAACTAAAGAAGCTGAAAAGCAGCAAACCAAGTAATCCACTTAAAAAATGGGGAACAGAGCTAAACAGAGAATTCTCAACAGAGCAATATTGAATGGCAGAGAAGCACTTAAAGAAGTGCTCAACCTCATTAGTCATTAGGGAAATGCTAATCAAAACAACCCTGAGATTTCACCTTACACCCCTGAGAATGGCCAAGATCAAAAACTCAAGTGACAACACATGCTGGAGAGGTTGTGGAGAAAGGGGAACCCTTCTCCACTGCTGGTGGGAATGTAAACTTGTACAACCACTCTGGAAAGCAATCTGGCACTTTCTCAGACAACTAGGAATAGCGCTTCCTCAAGATCCAGCAATACCACTCCTAGGCATATATCCAAAAGAGGCTCAAGTACACAAAAAGGACATTTGCTCAACCATGTTTGTAGCACCCTTATTTGTAATAGCCAGAAGTTGGAAACAACCCAGACGCCCCTCAACTGAAGAATGGATGCAAAAATTTTGGTACATCTACACAATGGAATACTACTCAGCAATGAAAAACAAGGAAATCATGAAATTTGCAGGTAAATGGTGGGACGTGGAAAGGATCATGCTGAGTGAGTTGTCCCAGAAGCAAAAAGACACACATGGTATATGCTCACTCATATAGACATGCAACGTAGGATGGACCCACAGGAATCTGTGCATCTAGAGAGCCCGAGCAGGAGAGAGGACCCTGGCTAGAGTTTTCGATCCCCCTCCTGAGGGGCGGGGAGGATGGACATCAGAGGAAGAAAATAATAGGAAACAACCTAGAAACCTGCTACAGAGGGCCTCCGAAAGCAAGAAGAAGAAATCAGAAAACATACTAGGAACATACCACAGAGGGCCTCTGAAAGCCTCTGCCCTGCTGACCATCAAAGCAGATGCTGAGCCTGATGGCCAACTCTCGGGCAGAGTGAATGGAATTTTATGTAAGAAGTGGGAAATAGTAAGAGCTAGAGAGGACAGGGTCTCCACAAGGAGAGCAACATAACAACAAAATTTGTACACAGGGAACTTCCCAGAGACTCATACTCCAACTAAGGACTATTCATGGAGATAACCTAGAACCCCTGCACAGATGTAGGCCATGGCAGGTCGGTGTCCAGGTGGGTAACCTATTAATGGGAAGAGTGACTGCATCTGACATAATCTGATTGGCCTGTTCTTTGATCACCTCCCCCTGGGGGGAGCAGCCCTACGAGGCCACAGAAGTGGACAATGGAGCCACTTCTGACGAGAACTGATAGACTAATATCAGAAAGGAGAGGAGAACCTCCCCTATCAGTGGACTTGGGAAGGTGCATGCATGCAGAAATGGGAGGGAGGGTGGGATTTGGAGGGGACGAGGAGAGGCTTATAGTTGGATACAAAATTAATAAAGTGTAATTATTAAAAAAAGAACAATGTTGAGAGAGAGAGACAGAGAGAGAAAGGAAGACAGTTTGTGTAGACAGTACAGTAGATTTCAGGAGTACAGTACACTTTGGTGCATTTGAGGAAATTCAGTTGAGTGCATGAGTTGGTGCAGTTCAGTTTGTGGAGTTCAGAAGCAAGTTTTCCAAGTAGAGCAATTCAGTGAGAAGCAGAGAGAAGCCAGTTTGAATCAACAATATTGGAGATATTTTGAACCACAAAGAACAGCTGAGTTGAACCAGACAGCCAGAGTTCAAAACTAACTAGAAAGAGTGAGCTTATTCAGCAGAAATCTCAGAGGGTGAAAACATTCTAGATCTACGTTACCAGATGGAGTCTGGAAGCTAAAGCCTTTAGGGTCTGATTTGCCAATTATTAGATTGAATGGAGGGTAGAAGCTCTAGGCCTAGGCCTGGTGATAGTTATACCAAAAAGCTCTGGGTAAGCTCATGTACCCTTACATCTTGGGTATGTCTTTCATCTCATCCCTTCATCTGTGGAAATAAAGACTACAACTACAAAAAAAAAGATGTTTTGATTTAATATTCCAAAAACAGGTTTAAACATTGTTTTAACTATTGAATAAGCAGGTACCTCGGTTGTTTTTTGTCTTTGCTTCTGTTTTTTGTTTTTGTTTTTGTCTGCTGGCTTCCATTTTGGTTTCAGGTTTTGTTTTACTGTGACATCTGGGAAACTTGGAGATCCAAGTCTGGTCCAGGGAATCTCCAGAATGATCCAGTTCCTGTGAAACTGGCCCATAAAGGTTCTATGCCTTTTGGGACCAGTAGAGAGAGTCACTGGGATTCTATTCTGTGTGATAACAGGGTTGCTTGTGCCTGCTAAACTTATGGAAGCTGTGGAAAGGGCCATGGAGGCTATGCTCCTTTTGGCATCTATGTGTGTAGAGGGGACACATGAGGGGTCCACTCCTTCTGGAATCTGTGGGACTTGTGTCTGGTAGAGGCTGGTCAAGTCCTAGTATTTGGGTATTCTGGTTACTCCAAGGTGACAATGTTAGATATCTATGTTCCTTATGTATCTCTCTGTGTGTATGTTCATCTGTAGACTTGGATACTTTTAGACATGAGACAATTTGAATCAACACCTCTGAGTTTGGTCCTAGGCCATCGGAGTTAAATTCTAAGAAACGTTTTAAAATTTATCAGGTATTTCAAAATAGTAACTCCTGAGCAGTCTAACAAAGAACTTAAAACAGTTTCTCAACCCTTTGTGGGAAATGAAAAACCTTGGTGTTTATTATTATTTTTTTTATTTTACAAAGTAAAACCAAGCCAGGATGTTTAAGCCAATTAAACAAAAACTGCAGTTATTAAAATGTATCAGGAAAAAAATACTATAAAATATGATGTTCTTCATTTAAAAAGCTAGAGATTCTTCAATGGAAACTGTTTGATTATGCTCTTTTACAGGGGGAAAAAAAGACTAGAGTTCCATGTTAACCCAGGGTTATGCAGGGTTATTCAGATCATTGTTACCCATTATATAAAATATATGCCTGGTTGCCAGTAATTATATAAAGGATGTAATGCTTTTTCTTTCTGACGTATAGATTTGGTACAGCCAGAATAGTCCATTGTTGCTTAGGGCTACAGGTTAAGTTTAGTTCTCTGTTTAATGTTAAATAAAACTTTTGTCGTGTAATTTTTTGCTATTAAGTTTTAATACAATATGATAGAATTAATAAGATTTGCTAGCCCCTTTATAAATTATGTTTAATTAAAAGTTTTGCTTTGATTTCAGCTAAAAAGAGCAGATTTAAAGTCATGCTAAAGATTATAGTCGAGTTCAAGTTTGAATTTTACTTAGTCTATTTATTTACGTAGTACTTTTTAAGGTTAAATCTAAAATGGATAACCATAAAGTTCCCCCTTGTACATCTACCTAAAATTTGATTTTAAAACATAGATTTAAAAAATATATAAAAATTGAGATTATAACATCCTGTTTTATAGGAGGAGGTTTAGAGCGGATAATAAATGTAGATAAAGAATAACTCAAATACGCTAGCTTCACACTTGTCAGAGATCTGATAAATATGGCATTTTAATGTTTGTATTATGACAGAGTCCAACTTGTTGAGGCACAAAAAATTAATTCAGTTTTTATAGATGTACCTTATAGTTTTTCCATTTAAAGCAAAAGTTAGCCCAATTGTTCATACATTAACATATTTACTAATGGTTCATTATCTGGTGTTGTTGCCTATGCTTATAAAATAAAAACAATATCTTTTCAAGTGTTTATCACATCTGCACAAATGTTGGAGTTATCTGCAGTGTTGCTTGTATTTCAAATTTTAATAAGAAGTCTTTGAATTTTTACAGATAATGCATATGTAGCTCAGTCTTTGCCTATGTCAGAAACTGCAGGTGTATTACTGACATCTTCTCCTGTTGTAATTTCGTTTTTACAAGTTCAAAATTAGATACACACACACACACACATGCACACACACACAAACAAACAAGCAAAAAACAAAAAAAAACAAAAAAATATCTTTCCATTTTTATAGGACGTTTGAGGGCTCATTCTAATTTGGCAGAACCCCTGTTAAAAGGAAATGATTTGACAGATAAAGTCACCAAAGTTTATTGTCCACAGTTAAAAAGAGCCTGGGATACCCATAATATGCACCATCATAAGAGTCAAACCCTAGACTTAACTATGGATTGACTAAGGAACAGGCCCACCGTAAAGTCAAGTCTTGCAGTACTTGTCCTCAATTTCAGCCTGCTTCTCATTTTGAAGTCAATTGTAAAGGACTCATTCCAAATTGGTTTTGGCAAGTGGATATTACTCATATTCCTGAATTTAAACAATTAAGATATGTACATATTTGCATAGAGACCTATTCTGGATTTATTTTTGCCAGTCCTCAACTAGGAAAAGTGGCAAAGATTATTCTTGCTCATTGTCTACAGGCTTTTCATGTTCTAGGAGTTTCTAAGCAATTTAAAACTGACAATGGAACAGGATATTCTAGCAAATCTTTTAAAAGATTTTGTCAACCGTTTCAAGTTTCTCATATAATTAAAATACCTTACAATCCTCAAGGACAAGGCATGGTAGCACATGCTCACTAAAAAAAATTAGATTTATTTGCAAAAAGCAAAGAACGAACAGGGAGATATACCCTGGACACTTAAGAATTATCTTAATCATGTTCTATTCATTCTGATTTTTTTAAAAATTGGATAAGCATATTAAATCTGCAGCAGATAGATTTTGGCATACAGAGACAAACTTTTGCTAAAGTAAAATGAGATATCTGTTAACAAATCAGTGGCATAGGGCCGACCCTGTTCTCGTATGTGGACAAGGATCTGTCTTTTTTTTTTTTCAGAGTAAAATGTGCAGCATGATGGCTACCATAAAGTCTGGTGCAACAGATGAGGAGTTTTCTCCTGACAATAGTAATTATTTCAATGAAGACCCCTCTGTTCAAGATGATGGTTTATTGGGCTTAAGTACCTAATCCACCTCTACTACATCCAGTTTTCTGGGATGATCCAGAAGTTCTTGTTTATGTCAACAACACTTGGATGCTGGGTTTTTCTGCTTTTGAAGAAACACAAGTAAAACAGACTCTTAGCTTTTCAGAAATAGGAAGAGGTCATCCTTTTTGCATTATCAGAGAGAGTATTCATCAGGACTGCTGACCAGTATCCCCTGTCCAGATTATAGTTTGGGATGCCTGCTACTCTAAAGTTTAGGTGGCAGCTCAATCCTCTCTTTGCAACCAGGCAAAGTGGAACATTGGAGGGTATTATTGACCCTTCCTATGGGAGTTAAAAATGACAGTCTTACATCTCCAATGAGTTATGCACCCTGTCAGAAAGGGGATCGATGTACTTGTCCTCAACTGATGGTTCCTTGGACAAGATGCACTGGAGAAATGCCCATCATCTTCTCCTGGGACAATGAACTTGCATTTACAGTTGTGTACTGTACTTTTCTATTGTTAAGGGTAGTAAGAACTTGGCTTCTGGTAAAGGCAGTCAAAATTCCTTTGTTTTAGAAAAAGCTATTAGTGCTGGACTTTGGAGGACTTCAAATAAAAATTGGCAAACCTATACATGGAAATTGGGGGCTCCTGTGGATATATAGGCATTCTCTCTGGGAATGCAAGTAGCTTTGCTAAATTAATCAAGTATACTTCTGTTCTGTTTTGGCATGTGTTAATCCTTATTTATGGCTAATTGGAAACATTGTAGCAAGACATTTTAAGAACAAAGATACCTATTCAAATCAATGTCTATATTACAATCTCACTGATTGCGTTTGTGCTGATAATAATGCTGTTTCAGTATTAGTTTATAAGCAACCTGCTTTTGTTATGATTCCTGTTTTAGGGTATCTGATTCTTGGTATGATGAAACAGAATTCAATCGGACTAAGTTTCAGAATCACCTTGATGGTATTTGGTCTACCAAAAACTTTTCATTGGACATGTTAACAATGAGAAATAAGATCTATGACATAGAATCTGGCAAGAAACCTAAGATGGAATTGGCTAATTACAACAACTTCAACATATGCAAGTGCAGTTGCATGAATTTAAATTAAAGATCTCCGATAACTCATTTGATATGGACATAAGTCAATGATGTGTAAGAGTAAAATTGTATTTTTTTTCTGAATTAATACAGAGGCTTGTAAAAATCACACCCGAGACCTTGATGACTAGTGAGTAAAAATGCACATTTCACCAACCTAAGACAGTCTCTCCATAAAACAAAAAAGGGGGAACTGAAAGAGTCTGGTAATTGGAATTCTGCCTCTTGGCCATGGCAGATGTGAGTCTTATCTAATTTCCATGTCTCAGAGACTGTCATTGGTAGCCTCTGCAAGTGGGCTGTACTGAAACTGCAACCTCCCGGCAACCTTGACTACCAGACAGCAAACTTGGTGTAACATTGAGTGAATTCCTGGATGTTTTACCAGGTGGCACGGATATACTGTGAAAAAAATTTGCTTATACCCTATATAAATGCTTTATAAGTGTTGTTTGCATGTTCAGTAAACTGAGAATTGAAAAGAAATCTCTCCTGTTTCCATTCTTCATATTTTTGTCCCCCCATTTATACTCCCCCTTTTAGATATACCCTGTTAGACTAGCCCATAGGATTGTCAGGTTACCTTCTCTTTTCCCTGTTCTTAAAGACTCAATACCCGAGGGAAGCCCAGACCCAGCCAGCCTATTATATCAATAAGAATGTGAAGGTACATTTAGTCAGTAGGCCAGTAAGTTCTCAATTCAAAGTTACAAATTAGGAAATTTCACATACAAGACCACAGTAGGAAATCAACTTGCCATTCAGTACATTTCCCTTAATCCCACATTCTCAGATATTTATTCACTGGGGAAAAAGAGCTAGATAGACAGATTCAGAAATAGAGAGACCTATACCAACAGAAACAAAGATACAAAGTGACAGAGACCGAGAGACAGAGACTCCATTCTGTCTGGTCACTTTCATTGGCATATCAACCTCAGATTACACCTCCTATAATATAACTCCAATAGGAATTATTCTAATAAGGCCAAACTGCATAACCATTCCCAGACTTCTCTCTGGGCACTCCATATGTAAATAGATGAGCTTCAAGGGACACTGAAATTCAAATCATTAGGAAGGGGAAGAAGTTGGAGGGACTTCTAGGCTAAAAGAACATAGTTATGCTGAAAGTTTGTCATTCAATACAATGATTAAAATCCCAGAAACTTCCAAGGACTAAACAGGACTGACAATCTCCTTTGGGGAAAAGCTGGAATGTTTCCACAATGGAGTATTACTCAACTAAGAAAATGACATCATGATATTTTCAGGAAAAATGATTGAACCAGGAATTATTTTACTGGGTGAAGTATCTAAAATTCAGAAAGACAAATATGATATGTATATACATATTAGGAGGTCTACTAATAGTGTGGGATAAAGTTCCAATAGGCCATCAATTGTAACCAAACCAGTGTTCCACTAGAGAGATTGAGTTGGGGCCAGAAATTTTCAAGCCACCCAGGCTGTTGTTATTAGATATGTTGCTCTCTGCTGTCAAGTTATTGATCAATGCAATATTCTTGCATCCACAGTGATGCTTCCTTCTTCATCAAATTGGATTGCACACAGAGACACACAGTCTAATATTATGCAGAGAGAGATCTTAAAACACCCAACAACACTCAACTCTAAATGGGATTATGCTATGAAATACTCCCTCCCCTCAGATCTCTGTGAAGCCTGCAGAATAGTTGGCAGGAAGAGTGTAATAAATAGAGGTAATTGAGGACAGAAGGAGAACAAAACCCTGATATTTAGACCACAAAGAAAGATGATGCAGTAAGATATGATGACACCTCATGAGCTAGGGTCAGTTAGGAGGGGGAGGAGGACATACCCTATCAGGGAATTAGAAAAAGGGCCTAAGGATAAGAGAAGCACGGTGGGTGGATCTGGGAGGAGAAGGGGGATGGGGCAGCATAGAGAAAACAAAGTGAACAAATCATATTAAATAAATACATTGGAAAAACTGTGCTTTTCAGGACTAATGGCTTCTTCTTTTGGGTGGTCCCAGGGTATGGCAAAGATGAACTCAATTTCCTTTAAGGGACTTTGCACTGAAAATCTGATCATGTTCCAATGAATAGAAGAAAAACACATACTTGAATTGATGTATTTATAGAAGAAAAATTTTTAGTCTAACACATGGGAAGGAATATGAACCTGGGAGCAGTGGAAAAGTAGTATATTCTATGAAATTCCCTCACAATCAATAAAAAAGTTAGGTTAACAACTTTTATAACGACTTTTAAAAGGAGAAAAGATTCCTCTGAAGGAGTGCACAGTTTGACTTTGTAAGGCATGCTTTCCAGGAACTCATTATGTAGCAGAGAGTTATAGCCATAAACTAGTGTTTCTGAGCTACCTCAAACCTCCTGAGCTCAGGTAGTGCCTTGAATCAAGCAGTCCTGTCTCTAACACTACATTTAGAGGGTTTGTCTGGAGGACCACAGCAGGAAACATAACTGCTCTTGTGTCATAGGCATATAACTGGGATCTATTTCTCTGTCTTGAAGGCCCAGTTTTAACTTTAAACCACTGGATCAGGAGGATTGCTCACTGACTACTGAGTAGGACAGAATTGAGAATACAGCCAGTACAGAAAGATTTCAAAGACTTTATTGCCACTCAGTTCTCCTTTTACTTACACTCACTGATCTTTCTGTTTCAGCCAAACCATTCCCAGGAATTGCCTGGTTTAATTCTCTTTTCCTGCTCTTAAAAGCTCAACACCCCAGTGAACCCTAGACCTTTCCAAACTATTATATCAATAAGAATATGAAGGTACATTTAGTGAGGACATGAGTAACTGCTGAGTTCAAAGTCACAACCAAGTATATTTCAGATCCAAGATCACAGTAGTGACCACCTTGTCATTGGTACATTCCCATTAATCCCACATCATCACTTTGAAGCTTCCCTACTTAGGAAGCTGTCCAATTCAATAAACAGTAAAGTTCCATTTCCTACCTGACATAATATGTTGACAACTTTTACAATAACTTTTAGCATGAAGAAAAATTCTGCTAAAGGAGGGCAGAGTTTGACTTGTAAGGCATGCTTTCCAGGAATTCATTATGTACCAGAATGTCCTATCCATGTCTAGTGGTTATGCAGCTACCTCAGACCCCTAGAGCTCAGATGTCACCTTTAAAGTAACAGTACTGAAACTAACACAACATGATGAGGGTTTGTCTGGAGAGCCACATCAGGAAACACAGCTGTTCGTGTGTCCTAGACATATAACACAGATCCAGGTCTCTGTCCTGAAGGCCCAGTTTTAACTGTAAACCTCAGGTTCAGGAGGATTGCTCACTGACCACTATGAATGTCACAGATGCAGATCCAGCCAGCAGCCAGGCCAGCCAAGGCAACCCGTCTCATAGAAGTTTGATGACACTAGTGTGGATAGAACCAGCTGTCAAAGAGTTTACTGACCCTAGGTTCTCATTTTACACTCACAGATCTTTTTGTCTTTAAGCCAACCAGTCCCAGGCATTGTCTGTTTTCCTTCACTTTTCTCTGCTCTTAAATACTCAATATCCCAGGGAACCCTGGACAATGAGTACATATTATATCAATAAGAATAAAAAGGTACATTTAGTGAGTTCATAAGTAACTGCTGAATTCAAAGTCACAACCTAGGAAATTTCAGATCCAAGACCATAGAAGGAAACCTCCTTGTCATTTGTACAATCCCCTTAATCCCACATCACTTTGAAGCTTCCCTTCTTAGTAGGCTGTCCAATAAGTTTCATTTCCTACCTGACATTGTCACAGAGATAAACAGGAGTAATTATGTGCGATCTGGATAAAGATATGGGATAAAGACTTGTTCTGTTTGACAAGAAAAAAATCACATATGTACAGGATCAGACACACTGGAAAATGAGGAAAATTTATTTACTCTTCTCAATGGAAACGTCAAGCCTCTCTATGGTGCTAATTGGCTGAGAGGGACAATGATTTAATGCAACAGCTATAAGCCAGTAAGAGTTTCAGGAGCCAGTTATTAAAAGAGCCAAGTAGACAGCATGCTTGAGAGAAAGGCTGAGAAGTCCTGCATGCCTCAATCTGGGCAGCTGAAAGCACGCAACCCAGAGATATCAGTTCCTGTGTCCAAGACTCTTATTTCAGGAAAATTGTCACAGATTTCTTTCAAGTGGTCATTAATTAATTCATGTGTCCTTGACGTGTGACTTTCATATTTTGACAGATTCAATTATTATTTGTTAAATGCACAGAAATTTCCTTTGTCAGTGAAATACTTATTGTTTAACCACTCCCTGACCAAGGCAACACTCTGAACAACAAGCATATATATGAGACCTTGTTTTTATGGAGACCATCCATCCTGTTATGTCATCAAGCAGTCATCTTGTACTCCTTCATCAAAACTTATAGCTTTACATACTGAAACACAAGCAGGAGGCAGAGAGAGGGAGACAGAGAGAAACATAGAGAAAGAGTTACAGAGACAGATTCAGAAATAGACAGACTGAGACCGACAGAAACAATGATAGAATGTGAAAGATTCCATTCTGTCTGATCACTTTCATTGGTATATCAACCTCACAACACACCATTCTGTAATATAATTCTATTATCTAACAAAACCATACCTCCTAGGCCTTCCCAGACATTTCCTCACTGGGGAGTAAACATGTAAATAGATGAGCTTCAAGAGGACATTGCAATTCAAATCACCAGGAAGCGGACGAAGATGGAAGAACTTCTAGAATTAAAGACCATAGGTATCCTGATATTTTGTTATTCAATACAAAGATTAAAGTCCCAGCCACTTCCAAGGACCAAAGAATAGGACTTACAATCTCCTTTTGGGGAAAATGTGGATTAATCCATAACGGAGTATTATTCTGCTAAAAGAAATGACATCATGATATTTTCAGGCAAATGAATGTAACCAGAAGAAAAAAAAAAACATCCTGAATGAAGTGACTTAAATGCAGAAAGACAAATGTGGTATGTATTCAATTATTAGGAATCTCAGGTGTAGAAGGTACAATAGAAGAAATCGATGTATCTGTCAAAGAAAATGATAAATCCAAAAAATTCCTGACACAGACTGTCCAAGAAATCCAAGGCAATATGAAAAGACAAAACCTAAGAATAATAGGTATAGAGTAAAAAGAAGACTCCCTTCTCCAAGGCCCAGAAAATATTTTCAACAAAATCATTGAAGAAAATTTCCCCAAGTTAAAGGAGAGGACAATAAGAATACATGAAGCCTACAGAACACCCAACAAATTTGACCAGGAAAGAAAATCCACCAGCCACATAATAATCAACACAGTAAGCATACAGAACAAAGAAAAATTAGTAAAAGCTGCAAGGGAAAAAGGCCAAGTAACATATAATGGCAAACCCATTAGAATCACACCTGACTTTTCAACAGAGACTATGAAAGCCAGAAGGGCCTGGACAGAAATCATGCAGACCCTAAGAGAACACAGATGTCAGCCCAGGCTACTGTACCGTGCAAAACTCTCAGTCCTCATAGACAGAGAAAACAAGATATTCAATGACAAAAACAAATTTCAACAATACCTACAAACAAATCCAGGATTACAGAAGACACTGGAAGGCAAAAGACAACCCCCAAAAAATAGCTTCTTTCAAGAAAACACAGGAAATAAATAGCCTTACTACAGTAAAAAAAAAAAAAAAAAAGCAACCAAGCACACAACCTGATGACCACAGCCAACATCAAAATCAAAGGATTTAACAGCCACTGGTCATTAATCTCTCTCAACATCAATGGACTCAACTCTCCAATAAAAAGACACAGATTAACAGAATGGATACATAAACAAAACCCAGCAATCTGTTGCATACAAGAAACACACCTAAGACACAAAGATAGACATTACTTGAGGGTAAAGGGTTGGAAGACGACTTTCCAAGCAAACGGACCCAGGAAGCAAGCAGGAGTAGCCATTTTAATATCTTATAAAATAGACTTTCAACCAAAATTAATAAAAAGAGAAGGGAAGGACACTACATACTCATCAAAGAAAAATTTCACCAGGAAGACATCACAATCCTGAACATCTATGCCCCAAATACAAGACCACTCACATTTGTTAAAGAAACATTGATAAAATTTAAACCACATATAGATCGCCACATATTAATAGTGGGGGACTTCAACACCCCACTCTCAACAAAGGACAGGTCAACAAAACAGAAATTGAACAAAGAAACAATGTCTCTGACAGAGGCCATGAATCAAATGGATCTAACAGACATTTACAGAACTTTACACCCAAACACAAAAGAATTTATCTTCTTCTTAGCACCTCATGGAACCTTCTCCAAAATAGACCATATAGTTGGTCACAAAGCAAGTGTCAACACATACAAGGTGATTGAAATAATCCCTTGTATCTTCTCTGATCAACATGGAATAAAGCTGGACCTCAACAATAACAGAAATAGCAAAAGCCTACACACACAAGGGAACAACTTGTTACTAAATGACAGCTGGGTCAGGGAAGAAATAAAGAAAGAAATTAAAGTCTTTCTAGAAATCAATGAAAATGAAGACACAACATAACCAAACTTGTGGGACACAATGAAAGCAGTTCTAAGAGGAAAGTTCATAGCACTAAGTGCCTTCAAGAAGAAATTCGAGACAGCTCATTCAAGCAACTTAATGGCTCACTTAAAAACCTTAGAAAAAGAAGAAGCAGAAACACCAAGAAGGAGTAGACAGCTGGAAACAATCAAACTCAGGGCTGAAATCAATCAATTAGAAATAAATCAATACAAAGAATCACTGAAACAAGAGCTGGTTTTTTGAGAAAATCAAAAAGATCGACAAACCCTTACCCAGGCTAACTAAAAGTCAGAGAGACACCACCCAAATCAACAAAATCAGAAAAGAAAAGGGGGACATAACTACAGACACTGAGGAAATCCAAACAGTCATTAGGACTTACTTCAAAAGTCTATATGCCACAAAATTTGAATATCTAAATGAAATGGACAATTTTCTTGATTGATTTGACTTACCAAAGCTGAACCAGGACCAGGTAAATCAACTAAATAGTCCTATATCCCCCAAAGAAATAGAAGCAGTCATCAAAATCTCCCATCCAAAAAAAGCCCAGGAATAGATGGCTTCAGCACAGAATTCTACCAAACCTTCAAAGGAGAGCTAACACCAATTCTTTTCAAACCATTCCACAAAATAGAAAAAGAAGGAACATTACCAAACTCATTCTATGAAACCATAGTCACCTTGGTACCTAAACCTCACAAAGACTCAACAAAGAAAGAGAATTTCAGGCCAATCTCCCTTATGAACATTGATGCAAAAATACTTGCAAACCAAATCCAAGAACACATCAAAGATATCATCCACTATGACCAAGTAGACTTCATCCCAGGCATGCAGGGGTGGTTCAATGGTTCAATATATGGAAATCCATCAATGTGATCCACCATATTAACAAACTGAAAGAAAAAAAAAAAAAAACACATGATAATCTCCCTAGATGCTGAAAAAGCATTTGACAAAATCCAACTCCATTCATGTTTAAAGTATGGGAGAGATCAAAGATACAAGGTACATATCTAAACATAGTAAGGGTGATATACAGCAAGCCTATAGCCAACATCAAACTAAATGGAGAAAAGCTTAAAGCAAACCCACTAAAATCAGGGACAAGTCAAGGCTGCCTACTCTCCCTATATCTCTTCAACATAGTGCTGGAAGTCCTTGCTAGAGCAATAAGACAGTTGAAGGAGATCAAGGGGATACAGATTGGAAAAGAAGAAGTCAAATTATCACTATTTGCAGATGATATGATAGTATATGTGAGTGACCCCAAAAACTCCACCCGGGAACTCCTACAGCTGATAAACACTTTCAGCAAAGTGGCCAGATACAAAATTAACTCGAAAAGATCAGCAGCCTTCCTGTATACAAAAGACAAAAGGGCTGAGAAAGAAATTAGGGAAACAACACTGTTCACAATAGCCACAAATGACATAAGTAACCCTAACCAAGGAAGTCAAAGAATTGTATGAAAAAAAATTCAAGTCTCTGAAGAAAAAATTAGAAGAAGATATAAGAAAATGGAAAATGTCCCATGCTCATGGCTTGGCAGGAATAACATAGTAAAAATGGCCATCTTACCAAAAGCAATGTATAGATTCAATGCAATGCCCATCAAATTACCAACACAATTCTTTACAGACCTGGAAAGAAAAATTCTCAACTTCATATGGAATAACAAGAAACCCAGAATTGCTAAAACAATCCTCTACAATAAAAGATCTTCTGGAGGTATCTCTATCCCTGATCTTAGGTTGTACTATAGAGCAACAGTTTTAAAAACTGCATGTTACTGGCATAGAAACAGAATGGTGGATCAATGGAACTGAACAGAGGACCCAGAAATAAACCCACACACTTATGGACACATTATCTTTGAGAAAGATGCCAAAACCATACAATGGAAAAAAGATAGCATCTTCAACAAATTTTGCTGGTCACACTGGATGTCTACAAGTAGAAAATGAAAATAGATCCATACTTATGACCCTGCACAAAACTGAAGTCCAAGTTGATCAAAGCTCTCAACATACAACCAAACAAACCAATCAGCTAGGAAAAAAAGTGGGGAATACCCTAGAACTCATTGGTACAGGAGAAAACTTCCTGAACAGAACACAAACAGCACAGGCTCTAAGAGCAACAATCAATAAATGGGACCTCATGAAACTGAAAAACTTCTGTAAAGCAAAGGACACCATCATCAAAACAAAGGGACTGCCTACAGATTGGGAAAGGATCTTCACCAACCCTTTATCTGACAGAGGACTCATATCCAGTATATATAAAGAACTAAAGAAGCTGAAAAGCAGTAAACCAAGTAATCCACTTAAAAAATGGGGAACAGAGCTAAACAGAGAATTCTCAACAGAGCAATATTGAATGGCAGAGAAGCACTTAAAGAAGTGCTCAACCTCATTAGTCATTAGGGAAATGCTAATCAAAACAACCCTGAGATTTCACCTTACACCCCTGAGAATGGCCAAGATCAAAAACTCAAGTGACAACACATGCTGGAGAGGTTGTGGAGAAAGGGGAACCCTTCTCCACTGCTGGTGGGAATGTAAACTTGTACAACCACTCTGGAAAGCAATCTGGCACTTTCTCAGACAACTAGGAATAGTGCTTCCTCAAGATCCAGCCATACCACTCCTAGGCATATATCCAAAGGAGGCTCAAGTATACAAAAAGGACATTTGCTCAACCATGTTTGTATCACCTTTATTTGTAAAAGCCAGATGCTGGAAACATCCCCGATGCCCCTCAACTGAAGCCTGGATGCAGAAATTGTGGTACATCTATACAATGGAATACTACTCCGCAATGAAAAACAAGGAAATTGTGAAATATGCAGGTAAATGGTGGGACCTGGAAAGGATCATCCTGAGTGAGTTGTCCCAGAAGCAAAAGACACACATGGTATATACTCACTCATATAGTCATACAATGTAGGACAAACCCACCAAAATCTATCCATCTAAAGAAACTAAGCAAGAGAGAGGACACTAACTAAAATGTTCAATCCCCTCCTCAAAGGCAAAGGGGATGGATATCAGAAGAAGATAATAGGAAACAACCTAGAAACGTCCTACAGAGGGCCTCTGAAAGCCAGAAGGAGAAATCAGGAAACAAACTAGGAACATACCACAGAGGGTCTCTGAAAGCCTCTGCCCTGCAGACTATCAAAGCAGATGCTGAGCCTGATGGCCAACTCTCGGGTAGAGTGAATGGAATTTTATGTAAGAAGTGGGAAATAGTAAGAGCTGGAGAGGACAGGGTCTCCACAAGGAGAGCAACAGAAGTAGAAAATTTGAACATAGGGAACTTCCCAGAGACTCATACTCCAAGGACGATTCATGGAGATAACCTAGAACCCCTGCACAGATGTAACCCATGGCAGGTCAGTGTCCAAGTGGGTTACATAGTAATGGGAAGAAGAACTGCCTCCGACATAATCTGATTGGCCTGCTCTTTGATCACCTCCCCCTGAGGGGGGAGCAGCTCTACCATGCCACAGAAGAGGACAATGCAGCCACTTTTGACGAGAACTGATAGACTAAGATCAGAAAAGACAGGAGAACCTCCCCTATCAGTGGACTTGGGGAGGTGCATGCATGCAGAAATGGGAGGGAGGGTGGGATCGGGAGGGGAGGAGGGAGAGGCTTATGGGGGGGATACAAAATTAATTAAGTGTAATTAATAATAATAATAAAATGAGTAAATTAAAAAAAAGCAAAAACACAAAGCTCTAAAAAGGATTCCCCCAAGAAAATTTCCCCTCCCTCAGAGTCTGGGAATCCTACAGGAGAGTTGGCATGAAGAGTGATATAAGTACAAGGAATTGAGGATACAAGGAGAAAAATAACCTAAGAATCAGGCTGCAGAGGAAGATGAAGCAACCTGACTTGATGAAACCTGATAACCTAGTGTCATATAGAAGGGTGAGGAGTACTTCCACTATCAGGGAATTAGAAAAAGTTCATAGAGACAGAATGAGGAGGCTGGGTGGGACTGGAAGGAGAAGAAGGAGGGGGCAGGAGAGGCGATTTAAAGAGAACAAATACTAACAAATAAATACACAAAAAATCTGTAATCAAGGTGATGAAGGATAGAGCTCTTCAGGATTGATGGCTTCTTCTTGGAGGTGGTTCCACAGTGCAGCAAGGATGGACTCAATTTTTTTTAAGTGTCTTGGCACTGGGACTATGATCATGTTGCAATGAGTATATGAACAAGACATACATGAATCTATATATTTTAAAGAAAAAAAATAATAATTTGGTATGACACATGGAAAGGAATTTGAACCTGGGATCAATGGACAAGGAATGAATTGTATATTAGGAGAAATTCCCATAAATCAATTCCCACAATAACAATAATATGTTGACAACTTTTACACTGACTTTCTACGTGGAAAAAATAACCTGCTAAAGGAGGGCAGAGTTTGACTTTGTAAGGCATGCTTTCCAGGAACTCATTGTGTAGCAGAGAATCCTACCCATAAACTAGTGGTTACCTCAGACACCAGGAGCTCTGGTGGAACCTCTTAACAAAAAGTCTTGACACTAATACTGTGTTCAGAGGGTTTGTCTGGAGGACCATAGCTGCAATCATTGCAGCTCTTGTGTCCCAGATATATAACACAGACCCTGTCTGTGTCCTGAAGGCTCAGTTTTAATTGTAAACCCCAGAATCAGGAGGATTTTTCACTGACCACTTAATAGGACACAGCTGCTAATCTAGCCAGGTCAGACAAGGCAACTCTGCTCATAGACAGTGCTCACAGAGGGTTACAAACACTAGTATGTAACATTACTAGTTGTCACATAGTTTATTGCTCCTCAGTTCTCCTTTTACATTCACAGGTCTTTCTCTGTTTTAGCCAAACCAGTCCCAGGAATTGTCTGGATTCCTTCGCTATTCCTTGCTCTTAAAGGCTCAATACCCCAAGGAACCCTAGACCCTACCAGCCTATTATATCAATAAGAATGTGAAGGTACAATTACTGAATACTAAATGAGTTCAAAGTAACAACCTAGGAAATTTCAGATCCAAGACAACAGTAGGAGATCATTTTGTCATTCGTTACATTCCCTTTAATTCCACATCATTTTGAAGCTCCCCTACTTAGGAAGCTGTCCAATTCAATAAACAGTAAAGTTATATTTACTACCAGGCATTGTCACTGAGGTAAACAGGAGCAAATGTGTGGGATCTGGATAAAGGAATGAAATAAAGTCTTGTTGAGTTTCAGAAGAAAAACTTACGTGTGCACAGCATCAGAGATACTGGAGACTAGGAAAGTTTGTTTACTCATCTCCATGGATACCTCAAGATTCGCTCAGGTGCTAATAGGGTGAGAGGGAAAATGATGTCATGAAACAGCTGAAAGCCAGTAAAAGTTTCAAGAGCCAGTTATTAAAAGCACCAAGTGGACAGCTTGCTTGAGAATAAGGCTGAGCATCCCTACATGCCTCAATCTGGGCAGCTGAGAGCACACAACCCAAGGATGACAGTTCCTGTGTCCAAGACTCTTATTTCAGGAAAAGCGTCACATATTTTTATCCAAGTGGTTATTAATAGTCACATGTACTTGACATGGGAGTTTCACCTAATCACAGATTCCATTGTTATTTGTTAAATGCACAGATATGTCCTCAGTCAGTGAATTACTTGCAGTGAAAATGCTCCCTGACCAAGGCTACTCTTTGAACAAAAAAAGCATTTAATTGGGTTCTTGCTTATATTATTTACAGAGACCATCCAGGATATCATGTCATCAAGGAGTCATCTTGTTGTAGTCCTTCAGCAGAACTGAGAGAATTTCATACTAATCCATAATTTTCAGGCAGAGAGAGACTGAGAGAGACAGAGCAAGAGCTACAGAGACAAACTTGGAAGTAGAGAGACCCATACATACTTTCTGTTAACTTATTTGTAACAGATAATCCTAGCCATGAACTAGTGATAACCAGCTACCTCAGATCACATGAGCTCAGGTGGGACCTTCTAATAAGCAGTCCTGGAACTAACACTACATTTAGAGGGTTTGTCTGGAGGACACAGCTGTTCTTGTGTCATAAACATATAACACAGACACATTTCTCTGTCATGAAGGCACTGTTTTAATTTTAAACCTCAGTACCAAGAGGGTTTCTCACTGACAACTGAGTAGCATATAGCTGGTGATCCAGCCCAGTCAGCCAAGGCAACCCTGGTCATAAAAAGGTGCCAACATTAGTGTGGAACAGCACCAGCTGTCAAATAATATCTTGCCCTCAGTTCTTTTTTTATACTCATAGAACTTTCTCTGTTTCAGCCAAACCAGTCCCAGGAAGTGTCTGGTTTCCTTCTCTTTTCTCTGCTCTTAAACCCCAGAGAACCCTAGGCCTGGCCTGCCTATTATGTCAGTAAGAATGTGAACTTATATTTATTGATTATGTGAGTAACTGCTTAGGTCTAAGTCACAATCTAGGAATTTCAGATCCAAGACCACAGTAGACCACCACCTTTTTTTTTTTTTCAGTACATTCACCTTATACCACATCACTTTGAAGCTTTCCTACTTAGGAAGCTGTCCAAATAAATAAATATTAAAGTTTCATTTCCTATCTAACATTGTCACAGAGCTAAACAGGAATAAGGGTGTGGGATCTGAATGAAGGGATGAGAAATTCTTGTTGGGTTTCACAAAAAATGTCACATATGCACAGGATCAGAGGACACTGTGGAAAGTTTGTTTACTCATCTTCCATGGAAATCACAAGATTCTCTCTGGTGTTGATTGGCTGAGAGGGAGAATGATGTCATGAAACAGGTGAAAGTCAGTAAGAGTTTCAGGAGCCAGTTATTATAAGGGCCAAGGGGACAGCCTGCTTGAAAGAAAGGCTGAGCAGCCCTACATGCCTCAATGTGGGCAGCTGAAAGCACACAACCCAGAGATGTCAGTTACTGTGTCCAAGACTCTTTTTACAAGAAAAGTGTCATATATTTCTTTCAAGTATTCATTAATAAAGTCACATCAACATGTGAATTTCACATTATCACAGATTCCATTACTATTTATTAAATGTGCAGATATGTCCTCAGACAGCAAATCATTTACCAGGAAAATGGTCTGTGACCAAGGCAAACCTTTGAACAAAAAGCATTTAATTGGGATCTTGCTTATATTTTTACAGAGACCATCCAGGATGTCACATCAACAAGCATTCATCTTGTTGTAGTAATTCTGAAGAACTGAGAGCTTTTCATACTGAACCAGAAGAGCAAGGCAGAGAGAAGGAGACTGAAAGAGACAGAGATAGAAAAGAGCTAGAGAGACAGATTCAGAAATAGAGAGAAAAAGACCAAAAGAAAGAAATAGAAAAAAATGACAGAGACTGACAGAGACTCTATTCTGTCTGGGCACATTTATGGGCATATCAACCTCAAAACACACCTCCCCATTTTATAACTACAATAGGAATTATATTATCTAACTAGACCATACCTCCTAACACTTCCCATAGTTTTCCTCACTGGGTACTAAACATGTAAATAGATGAGGTTCAATGGGACATTGCAATTCAGCTAAGAAAAAGACATCATGATATTTTCAGGCAAATGGATGAAACCAAAACAATCATCCTGAGTGAAGTAACTAAAATGCATAAAGACAAATATGCTATGTATTCACTTATTAGAAGGTCTCCTAGTAGTGGGAGATAAAGTTCCAATAGGCCATTAAATTGTAATCAAACCAGTCCTCTTTTAGGGGGATTAGGTGACAGTGAATTGAGCTGTTGAGACAGAGCATCCTATGGAAATTTTCAAGCAACCCAGGCTTTTGTAATTAAAATATGTTGCTCTCTGCCCTTAACAGGTACATCAGTGCCGTGTGTTTGGATCCACAGAGATGCTCCTTCTGCATCAAATGGGATTTCATAAAGACACCCACAGTCTGATATTATGCAAAGTGAGACCTTAAAATACCCAGCTCTAAATGGGATTTCCAATTAAATTCTCCCTTCCCTCAGAGCTCTGGGAAGCCTGCAGGAGAGGAGGCAGGGTTGGTGTCATAATTAGAGTGCTTTGAAGATACAAGGAGAACAATGCCTTGAGAATCAAATTGCAGAGAAAGATGACACAGCCACCCTTGATGAATCATGATAAGCAAGGATCATATAGAAGGATGTCAAGGCCTTAGATAGAAGGGGCAGAAGGACCTCTCCTATTCAGGGAACTAGATGTAGGGCATAGCGGTAGATGAAGTAGGGCTGGTGGGACTGGAAGGAGAAGGAGAGGGAGCAGCAGATGGGATACAAAGTGAACAATTCATAATAAATAAGTAAGAAATACTGATCAAGTTACGAAGTATACAGCTCTTCAGGACGGATGACTTCTTGGGGGTTGTACAAGAGTGCAGCATGGATCAATTCAGTTTTCTTTAAGTGTCTTGGCACTTAGACACTGATCGTGTTCCAATGAGAATATCAACAACATATTCAATTGATGAAATTTAAAGAAAAGAAAAAAACATGGTGTGGCACATGGAAAGTAATTTGAACCTGGGATCAATGGAAAAGGAGTGTTATATATGTTCCATGAAATTCCCACATAATCAATAAAAATAATATATTGACAACATTTACACTGACTTTCAACCTGGAAACACAAATTCTACTAAAGGAGGTAAGAGTTTGACTTTGTAAGGCATGCTTTCCAGGAGCAAATTATATAGCAGAGAATACTGCCCATGAACCAGTGGTTACCCAATTACCTCAGACCCCTTGGGCACAGGTGGCACCTCTTAACAAGCAGCCCTGTCACTAAGTTTAAAAAGTATGTCTGGAGGACACAGCTGCTATTGTGTTCTAGGTATATAAAACAGACCCATTTCTCTGTCTTCAACTCCCAATTTTAACTCTAAACCCCAGGACCAAGAGGCTTCCTCACTGACCACTGAGTAGAACACAGCTGCTGATCCAGCCAAATCAGCCAAGGCAACCCTCCTCATTGAGGGCTGACAACAATAGTGTTAAATAGCACCAGCTATCAAAAAATATCTTAACCTCAATTCTTCTTTTACACTCACAGATTTTCTCTGTTTCATGTAAATCAGTCTCAGGAATTATCTGGTTTTCTTCTCTTTTCTCTACGCTTAAAGACTCAATGCCCCAAGTAACCCTAAGCCCAGGTTGCATATAATGTCAATAAGAATGTGAAGGTACATTTACTGAGTATGCAAGTAACTGCTCAGTTATAAGCCACAACCTAGAAAATTTCAAAACCAAGACTAAGTAGAAGACTTCCTTATTTTTTGGTACACTCCCTTTAATCCAATATCACCTTAAAGCTTCCCTTTTTAGGAAGGTGTCCAATTCAATAAACATTAAAGTTTTATTTCCTACCTGACATTGTCACAGAGTTAAACAGGAGTAAAGTTGTAAGATCTTGATAAAAAGATGAGATAAAGACTTATTGGGTTATACAAGAAAAAGTCACATGTGCACAGGATCATGTACAGAGATACTGTACACTGAGAAAAGTTTGTTTACTGATCTCCTTGGAAACCTCAAGATTCTCTAAGGTGCTGATTGGTTGAGTGCTACAGCCACTCCAGTGTCGCCATAGTAGCATAAGCTACAGGGTGGGGGGATATGATTTCCCCGGAAATACGCCCCCTGGAAGGTCCCTGACAAACTCATCCCACTTGGAAAAGAGAAAAGAGACGTGTTCTGAGATTTCTACGCTTCTTCAGTTGTGGCTCTGGGGCGGGAATAATAAATTCTTTGATCTTTCTCTGTGACACCTGAAACAGCACAACTAACTTTATAAAGAAATTTATTATTAGTAGATTGTTAAAGGCTTTAATAAAAATAATAAGTTTAAGAAAGGTAATGAGTTAGATTTAGTATTAATAGGCATTAAGAATAGTAAAAACATGGCCATAGTAGAGGACAATGCAGCCACTTTTGATGTGAACTGACAGACTAAGATCAGAAAGGAGAGGAGAACCTCCCCTATTAGTGGACTTGGGGAGTGGCATGCAAGCACAGGGAGGAGGGAGGGTGGGATTGGGAGGGGAGGACGGAGGGGCTTATGGGGGGATGCAGAATGAATAAAGTGTAATTGATGAAAAAAAAAGAATAGTAAAAATATAATAGGCTCCTTCTTAAGAAATAATAGCATGAGAGGTGCAGCTGGCGGGAGTTTCCCCCTCCCTTCAGTACCTTGTACCTAGAGAAGATCATAAATCTTGGGCTGGACATATGGGAGGAGGGTTAACAAAGGTGTAGTTAGATTTTGATATAGAGAGGGATTTTGGCAGGCATCTGACTTAGCTCCTGACTTTTCTCTTCACTGGTTAGCAATAATGAAACTATATTTGAAGTTTCTTTTCCTTTGTTTGCTTTGATCAAAAAATTTTTAGGCCAAGATTACTTGTGGGTACTGCTTTATGTTTGACTGCATTTTGAGTTAAAATGTAAACTTTGTATTCTTGGTAAAAGTCTAAATGTTCTGGGAAGTATGCCAATTTTAAGGTGCCTTTTGTGAAATCATTATAAAAATACTAGCTTGATTTCAGTAAAATTGCATCAGAGTCAAAACCATCAAGGTGTCTCTGTCTGTCAATTCTTCGCCAAAACCATGTCTTCCTGTCCATGTTCTCCTGAGCCTGACTGCGCCAGTGCATGGCAGTTGAGAGGGCAAATGATGACATGAATCCAGTGAAAGCCAGTAAGAGTTTCAGGAGCAAGTTATAAAAAGGGCCAAGTAGACATCCTGCTTGAGAGAAAGGCTGAACCGCCCTACATACCTCAATCTGATCAGCCCAAGGCACACAAACGAGAGATGTCAGTTCCTGTGTATAAGACTCTTAATTCAGGATATGTGTCACATATTTCTTTCAAGTGGTTATTATAAATTCATGTGTCCTTGACATGTTAGTTTCACATTATCACAGATTCCACTGATTTTTGTTAAATGCACATATATGTCCTTAGTCAGTGAAATACTTGCTGGGAAAATGCTCTCTGACCAAGGCAATTCTTTAAATAAAAAGTGTATACTTAGGACCTTGCATATATATTTTCACATATATATTTTCAGAGACCATCCAGGATGTCACATTGGCAAACAGTCATCTTGTAGTACTTCAGCAGAATTGAGAGCTTTTCATACTTAACCGCAAGAAACAGGCAGAGAGAGGCAGACAGAGAGAAATAGCTAGAGAAACAGGTTCGTAAATAGTGATATGAAAACTGACAGAAAGAAAGATATAAATTGATAGAGACAGACAAGAGACTCCATTCTGTCTGGTCACTTTCATTGGCATGTCATCCTCAAAGCATACCCTCTTATAATATAACTCTAAAAGGAATTAAATTGTCTCACAAATCCATATCTCTTAACCCTTCCTAGACATAACTTCATTTCCTCATATAAATATACGAAGTGCAAGGGGACATTGCAATTAAAATCACCAGGAAGTAGACAAAGATGGAGGGGTTCTAGGCTAAAAGAACTCAGTTATCCTGACAGTTTGCAATTCATTACAATGATTAATGTCCCAGCAGCTTTCAAGATCTAAAGAACAGGACTGATGATCTACTTCAGGGAAAATGTACATTATTTCCATAACAGAGTATTATTCAGCTAGAGAAAATAACATCATGATATTTTCAGGAAAATGGATGGAACCAGGAAAAAATCATCCTGGGTGAAGTAACTAAAATGCAGACAGACAAATATGGTATGTATTGACTTATTAGGAGGTCTCCTAGTACTGGGGGAATAAGTTACAATAGGCTATCTGTTGTGACCAAACCAGTCTTTCACTAGGGAAATTGGGTGGCAGTGAATTGAGTTTTTGGGCCAAGGTATCCTACAGAAATTTTCAAGCAACCCAGACTGTTTTTATTAAAATATGTTGCTCTCTGCATTCAAATGATAGTCATGCTCTTGCATCCAAAGGGATACTTTCTTCTGTATCAAATGTGATTGCATACAGAGACCCACAGTACTTTAATATGCAGGAAGAGACCTTAAAACACCTAGTTCTAAATGGGATTTTCATATGAAATTCTTCCTCCCCTCAGAGTTCTGGGAAGCCTGCAGGAAAGGAGACAAGGAGAGTGTCATAAGTAGAGGGACTTGAGGACAAAAGGACAACAATGCTCTGATAATCAGGCCACAAGGAAGATGATGCAGCCAGCCATTATGAGAACTGATAAACTAGGGTCAGCTGTAAGCGTGAAGAGGCCCTCCCTTATCAGGGAACAACTTAGGAAATTTCAGATACAAGATCACATTAGGAAACCATGTTGACATTATTTACATTCCCCTTAATCCCACATCTCTTTGAAGCTACTTACTTACTGGGAAAATGCTCCCTGACCATGGCAACTCTTTGAACAAAAAGCATTTAATTGGCACCTTGCTTATATTTTTACGTAGACCATGCATGATGTCACATCATCAAGCAATCATTTTGTTATAGTCCTGTAGCAGAACTAGAGCTTTTCATACTGAACCACAAGGGGCAGGCAGAGAGGAAGTCAAAAAAGAAATTGTTAGAGATACAGATTGAGAAATAGAGAGACTGAGAATGACAGAATCAAAAATAGAATGTGACAGAGACTGTGAGACAGAGACTCCATTCTCTGGTCACTTTCATTGGCATATCAACCTCAAATCACACCCTCCTATAATATAACTCCAAAATTAATTATATTATCTAACAAGGCCATACATCCCCCATTCCTCCCTGGGGACTACATATGTAAATAGATGAGCTTCAAGGAGACATTGCAATTCAAATCATCACGAAGTAGAAGAAGATGGAGAGACTTTTAGGCTAAAATAACATAGTAGGGGGAATCCAAATGGCGGCGGTCATTTTGCATAGTATTTAGAGGATCTGAAACTCCGATTTGGATGCAGGTCAACCGTGGACAACTCTGTGGACTTCTACTGGGAAACTGATTCACGGGCACTTCCCCATAAAGTGCAGAAGCAGTGGCGGAGGTAGCCAATCCTGCAATAGAGGAGGCAGAGGTACTGCAGCCAACAGGGTGGCAGCAGTGCAGTTACTGGAGTTACCACAACTAGCATCTGAAGCAGAGGAGAGGCCAGGTAGTTCACACAGCTTGTCTGCTCACAGTGCTGCCTGCTCCAAGTACAGATCTCTCTCCTTGATATTTGAGTCTGAGAACACTCAAATCCCTGACATTTCCCCCACAACCTCAGATCTCCAGCCTTGCCTTGGGGCGGCAGCGGGGGCGGGGAGGGAAGTAGCAGAGGAAGCATATAGTGCTTCCCAACTCAGAGAGCAGAGCCCAGCCTGCTGGTGCTCACAGCTTCAAAAACAGAACACATAGATGGGCACACAAAGTCCACAACAGAGTACTTGTCCTGCCTGCAGTGTCAGCCACCAACCTCAGAGTACAGCCTGCAGACCCCTCCACAGATTGAAGACCACTGGGTATTCAGGAAACAGGCACAGGCACTTTGTGCCCACAATCTGCGCTTTCTAACCACTCCAACATCCACATCCCCTCCTGTAGTTACTCACCACCCCCATTTCCCAAGCACCTACACCCCATATCTCTAGCACTCTCATTCAAGACTCATCCACATGCATGCACAATACACATGCACACAACTTACTCCCCCACAATAACGAATTCGTGCCAGTGGATTTTTCGTCCCTCAGGTACATCTTAAGCAGCAACACACACTCTCAAACTACTCGACCTCCTGAACTCTCTGAAGAATACTCCAGAGACCAGAGAAAGACGGATCCAGTCTGAAGTTCAGATTCAAGGAAAAAACAGTGAAGATTACATATAAGCAAATGGCCAAAGGTAGGCGTAAGAAAAATCAAGACACCATGGACCCACCAGAAACTCCCAAAGTCAATGGATATTTTAATTCAGGGAAATCACAGGAAAATTACTTTAAAACTATGCTTATGAGGTTATTATAGGAACAAAAAGAGGAAATGAACAGAGCTCCCAAAGAAATACAGAAGACTATAACTACCCACATACAGGAAAAATTAGAGACATTTAGAGAAGAAAAAACAAACAAAAAAATAGGAGCCACATTCACTCAGATGAAGGAAATGGTTCAAAACATGAAAACTAAATTAGAATCTATAAAGAAAACACAAACAGAGAAATCCCTGGAACTGGAGAACTTAGAGAAATGATCAGGAGCCACAAAGATAAGCATCACCAATAGAGTTCAAGAGATAGAAGAGAGAATCTGTTACTGAAGACACACTTGCTGAAATTGATTCCTCCCTCAAAGAAAATGTAAAATCAGAAAAGGTCCAAACACAAAACATACAAGAAATCAAGGATGCCATGAAAAGACAAAACCTAAGAATAATAGCAAAAGATGAAAAAGAAGACTCCAGGCTCCAAGGACCAGGAAATATTTTTAAGAAAATCATAAAAGAAAATTTTCCCAACTTAAGGGAAGAGATGTCCCTGAACATACAAGAAGCCTACAACACCAAATAAACTAGACCAGAAAAGAAATACTTCATGTCACATCATAGACAAAACACTAAACCTACAAAACAAAGAAAAAAATATTAAAGGCAGCAAGGGAAAAAAGGTCAAGTAGCATATGAAGGCAGACCAATCAGAAGCACACCAGATTTCTCATCAGAAATTATGAAAGCCAGAAAGGCCTGGGCAGAGGTCGTGCAGACTTTAAGGGAACACAGATGCCAACCCAGACTACTATATCCCGCAAAACTTTCAATCAACATAGAGGGAGAAAAAAAATATTCCATGGTAAAACTAAATTTAAGCAATACCTACACAGCAACCCATCCTTACAGAAGATACTAGAAGGTAAACTCCAACCTAATGAAAACAACTACACCAAAGAAAATATAGGATACAGATAATTTCCCAACAAAAAATTAAAAGACAAAAAAGCAATGAATCATAGTAAGACCACCAACTCCACAATAAAAGGAACTAACAGTCATTGGTCACTATTATTTATCAACATAAATGTACTCAACTCTCCCATAAAAAGACACAGACTAAGAGAATGGTTGAGGAAACAGGATCCAACATTCTAAGAAACATCCAAGAAACACACCTATACAAAAAAAAGAAAGAAAGAAAGAAAGAAAGAAAGAAAGAAAGAAAAAGAAAAAGAAAAAGAACACTACCTCATAGTAAAAGGCTGGAAAAATGTTTTTCAAGCAAATAGACCCCCAAAACAAGAGAGGGTTGTGATCCTAATATATAATAAAATTGAATTTCCACCAAAATTAATCAAAAAAGATGAAGAAGGACACTTGATACCTAAACCAAAGACACAACAAAGAAAGAGAATTTCAGGACCATTCCCTTATTGATGTAAAAATACTCAATAAAATACTTGCAAACCAAATCCAAGAACACATAAAAGATATCATCCACCATGACAAAGTAGGCTTCATCCCAGCCATGCAAGGGTGTTTCAATATATGGAAATTCATCAATGTGATCCACCATATAAAAAAAACTAAAGGAGAAAAACCACATGATCATCTCCTTAAGATGCCAAAAAAGCATTTGATAATGTGCAACATCCATTCATTTTTAAAGACTTGGAGAGATCAGGGATACAAGGCACATACCTAAACATAGTAAAGGCAATATACAGTAAGTCTATAGCTAACATCAAACTCAATGGATTTAAATCAATCCCAGTGAAATCAGGGACAAGGAAAGGCTGACCATTGACTTCATATCTTTTAACATAGTACTTGGAGTCCTAGCTAACACAATAAGAAACCTAAAGGAGATCAAGGGGATACAAATCAGAAAGGAAGAATTCAAAATATCACTCTTTGCAGATGATATGTTAGTATACATGAGCGAAGCCAAAAATTCAACCAGAGAACTCCTTCAACTGATAAACACTATCAACAAAGTGACTGAATACAAAATCAACTCAGAAAAATTAGAAGCCCTTCTCTATACCAAAGACAAAAGGGATGAGAAAAAAATTAGCCCCTAATAACATAAAATACTTTGGGGTGACTCTAAGCAAGCAAGTGAAAGACCTGTTTGAGAAAAAATTTACATCTCTGAAAAAAGAAATTGAAGAAGATATCAGAAGGTGGAATGATCTCACATGCTCATGGATTGGTAGTATTAACAGTGAAAATGGCCATTCTACCCAAAGAAATCTACAGATTCAATGCAATTCCTATCAAAATACCAACACAATCCTTTCCAGAACTTGAAATAAAAATCCTCAGCTGTATATGGAGATACAAAAAACACAGAATTTCCAAAACAATCCTGTACAACAACAGATCATCTGGAGGTATCTCCATCCCTGATCTCAAGATGTACTACAGAACAATAGTATAAAAACTGCATGGTATTGGCATAGAAACAGGAAGGAGGATCAATGGAACTGAATAGAATTCCCAGAAATAAACCCACACATCTGTGAGTACTTGATTTTTAACAAAGAAGCCAAAACCATTCAGTGGAAAAAAGACAGAACCTTCAACAAATGGTTCTGGTCCAATGGGATGTCTATTTGCAGAAAAATGAAAATAGATCCATACTTATCACCCTGCACAAAACTAAAGTCCAAGTGGATCAAAGACCTCGACATAAAACCAGACACATTAAATCGGTTAGAAGAAAAAGTAGAGAAGACCCTAGAACTCTTTGGCACAGGAGAGTACGTCCTGAACAGAACACCAACAGCACAGGCTCTAAGAGCAACAATCAATAAATGGGACATCATGAAACTGAAAAGCTTCTGTAAAGCAAAAGACACTGTCATCAAAACAAAATGACAGCATACAGACTGGGAAAGTATCTTCATCAACCCTAGAGCTGACAGAGTGCTAATATCCAGTGTATATAAAGAACTCAAGAAGTTAAAAAGAAACAAATCAAGTAATGCAATTAAAAAAATGGGGCAAGGAGTTAAACAGAGAACTCCTGCAGAGGATTGTAATGGCAGAAAAACACGTAAAGAAATGCTCAAAGTCATTAGCCATCAGGGAGATGCAAATGAAATCAACCCTGAGATTTCACCTTACACCCATCAGAATGGCTAAGATCAAAAACTCAAGTGACAGGACATGCTGCAGAGGTTGTGAAGAAAGGGGTACCCTCCTCCAAGCTGCTGGGAATGAAAACTTGTACAACCACTTTGTAAAGCAATCTGGTGCTTTTTCAGACAATTAGGAATAGTGATTCCTCAAGATCCAGCTATACCACTCCTACGCATATATCCAAAAGATGTTCAAGTACACACAAGCACATTTGCTCAACCATGTTCATAGCTGCTTTATTCATAATTCCCAGAACCTGAAAACAACCCAGATGCTCCTCAGTTGAGGAATGGGTGTAGAAATTGTGTTACTTTTACACAATGGAATACTACTCATCAATTTTTTTCACCTGAAATTTGCAGGCAAATTTCACGGTGAAAATGATCACCGTGAGTGAGGTAACCCAAAAGCCGAAAGACACACATAATATATACTCAGTTATATAGATCTAAAGGTAGGATAATATATTGAAATCTATACACCGAAAGAGGACAAACAAGAAAGAGGACTTGGGGTAAGATGACCAATCCTCACTTAGAAATGGGATGAACATTGGATATAGGAGAAAACAAGTAACAGGACAGGAGCCTACAACAGAGGGTCTCTGAAGACTCTACCTAGCAATGTTTCAAAGCAGATATTAAGACTCATAACCAAACCTTCAGCAGAGTGCAGGGGATCATATGAAAGAAGGGGGAGTTAGTAAGACCTGAAGAGAACAGGAGTTCCACAAGGACCAAATATATCAGGGCACAGGGGTCTTTCTTGAGACTGATTCTGTTTCTCCAACCAAGGACCATGTATGGATATAACCTAGAACAGATATAGCCTATGGTATCCCAGTATCCAAATAGGTTATCTAATAAGGAAAACAAGGACTATTTCTGACATAAACTAAATGGCAAGCACTTCCACCCTCTGCCCCCAAAGGAGGAGCAGCCTTGCTATGCCACAGAAGAGGACATTGCAGCCAGTCTTGAAAAGACCTGAGAAGCTAGGGTCAGATGGAAAGAGAGGAGGTCCTTCACTATTAGAGAACTTGGAAAGGGGCAGGGAGAAGATGAGGGAAGGACAGTGGGATTGGGAGGCAGTAAAGGAGGGTGCTAAAGCTGGGATACAAAGTAAATTACATATGATTAATATAAAAAACAAAAAAGTACATAGGAATCTTCATAGTTCGTCATTCAATACAATGATTAAAGTCCCAGCAAATTCCAAGGAATAAAGAACAGGTCTGACAATCTCATTTGAGAAAAATGTGGAATATTTCCATGACAGATAGTTCTTCAGCTAAGAAAATGACATCATGATATTTTCAGGCAAATGGAAAGAACCAGGAAAAACCATCCTTGGTGAAGTAACTAAAATGCAAAAAGACAAATATGGTATGTGCTCACTTATTAGGAAGTCCTCTAGTAGTGGGGGATAAAGTTGCAATAGGACATCTATTGTGACCAACAAGTCTTCCACTAGGGTATTGTTGGGCCAGGCCATCTTATGGAAATTTTCAGGCAACCCAGGTACTCATTAATAAAATATGTTGTTCTCTGCCCTCATCTGATAGCTCACTGCCATGTTCTTGGATCCACAAAGATGCTTTCTTCTCCATCAATTGGGATTGCCTACAGAGACCCACAGTCTGATATTATACAGAGAGAGACTTTAAAATACCCAGCTCTAAATGGGATTTCCCTATCAAATTCTTTCTCCCCTCAGATCTCTTGGGAAGCCTGCAGAAGAGAAGGCAGGAAGAGTATCATAATTAGAGAAAATTGAGGACACAAGGAGAACAAAATGAGCTGAGAATCAGGCCACAAAGGAAAATGATGCAGCCAGCCTTGAGAAGACCTGATAAGATAGGGTTGTATAAAAGAGGGAGGAGGACCTCCCCTATCAGGGAAGTATTGAAAGGGAATAGGGGTAGAAGAAGGAGAGTGGGTAGGACTGGAAGTAGAAGAGAGGGATGGGGTAGCAGAGGAGATACCAAGTGAAAAAAATCATAATAAATAGAGTAGAAAAACTCTGATCAAGATGATGAAGTATAGAGCTCTTCAGGACTTATTCATAGGGCTAGTGCAAGGGTGTGACAAAAAATAACCCAGTTTTCTTAAGAGACTTGGCACTGAGACTCTGATAATGTTCCATTGATTATATGAATAATATATATTAAAATTGATAAATTAAAAAAAACTTTAGTGTTACACATAGGTAGGAATTTGCACCTGGGAGCAATGGAAAAGGAACATATCTAATATTATCTGAAATTTCCACATAAGCAATAAAAATAATATGTTGACAACTTTTACAATGAATTTTAACCTGGATAAAAGATTCTGCTAAAAAAGGGCAGAGTGTGACTTTGTAAGGCAAGCTTTCCAAGAACACATTATGTAGCAGAGAATCCTAGCCATGACCTGATGGTTACCCAGCTACCTCAGACTCCATTGAGCTCAGGTGGCACCTCTAAACAAGAAGTCCTGGCAGTAACAGTACACATAGAGGCTTTGTTTAGAGAAGAACTGAAAGAAGCACAGCTGATCTTGTGTCTTAAGCATATAACTTGGAATCATTACTCTGCCCTGCAGGCCCAGTTTTAACAGTAAACTGCAGGACCAGAAGGATTGCTCACTTAACACACTATAGGATACATAGGCTACAAGAGCTGATCAAGCTAGGTCAATAAAGGCAACCCTGCTCAAAGAGGGTTGACAACACTAGCCTGGAACAGCACCAGCTGTCAAATAATATATTGTACCTTTGTTTTCATTTCATACTCACCGAAATTTCTCTGTTTTAGCCAACTAGTGCCAGGAATTGTCTGGTTTCCTTCTCTTTTTCTTGCTCTTAAAGACACAGTACCACAGGGAACCCTAGACCCTGCTAGCTTATTATATCAGTAAGAATGTGAAGGTACACTTAGTGAGTAAGCAAGAAAATGCTCATTTCAAAGTCACAACCGAGGAAATTTCATATCCAAGACCACATGAGGAGACTACCTTTTCATTCACTATATTCCCCTTAATCCCACATCTCTTCAAAGCTTTCTTATTAGGAAGTTTTCCAAATCAATAAACATTGAAGTTTCATTTCCTACCTGACATTGTCACAGAGCTAAAGAGGAACAAAGCTGTGATGTCTCAATAAAGGGTTGACATAAAGGCTTGTTCAATATCATAAGATAAAGTCATGTGTGCACAGGATCAAAAATACTGGTCACTGAGGAAAGTTTGTTAACTCATCTCCATGGAAAACTCAAGATTCACTCAGGTGCTGATTGGCTGAGAGGGAGAATGAAACAGGTGAAAGCCAGTAAGAGTTTGAGGAGCCAGTAATTAAAAGGGCCAAGTGGACAGCCTCCTTTACATAAAGGCTGAGCAGCCCTACATGTCTCAATCATGTCAGCTGAAAGCACACAACCCAAAGATGACATTTGCTGTGTATAATACTCTTAGTTCAAGAAAAGTGTCACATATTGATTTCAAATAGTCATTAATAAAGTCTTGTGAACTTGACATGTGACTTTCACATTATCACAGATTCCATTATTATTTATTGAATGCACAGATATGTCCTTAGTCAGTGAATTGCTTACTTGGAAATGCTCCCTGGCTAAGACAAATTTTGAAAAAAAAAGTGTGTAATTGGGTGTTTGGTTATATTTTACAGAAACCATCATGATTTCATGACAGCAAGCAGTCATATTTTTGTAGTCCTTCAGCAGATCTGAGAACTTCTCATACTGAACCACCAGTGGCAGGCAAAAGGGGAAAGAGCTAGAGAAACAGATTCAGAAGAGAGAGACCTAGACCAACAGGAAGAAAGATATAAAGTGACAGAGACTGAGAGACAGAGATTCCATTCTGGTCACTTTCACTGGCATCTCAACCTCAAAGCACACCCTCCTTTAATAAAACTCCAAAAGAAATTATGTTATCTAACTAGGCCATAACTCCTAATCCTTCTGAGACATTTCCCCACTGGAGACTAAACATGTAAATAGATGAGCTTCAAAGAGACATTGCACTTCAAATCACGAGGCAGTGAAAGAAGATAGAGGTACTTCTAGACTAAAAGAACATATTTATCCTGAAAGTTTGTCATTCAATACAATGATTAAAGTCCCAGCAAATTCCAAGGACTAAAGAACAGGACTGGTTTTAGGGAAAATGTGGAATATTTTTAAAATGGAGTATTATTCAGCTAAGAAAATGACATCATGATATTTTCAGGCAAATGGATGGAACCAGGAAAATCATCCTGGGTGAAGTAAATAAAATGCAGGTAGACAAATATGGTATGTATTGACTTATTAGGAGGATTCCTATTAGTGAGGGATAAAGTTCCATTAGGCCATCTATTGTGAACAAACCAATATTCCTCATGGGGAATTATGTGGCAGCGAATTGAGTTCAGAGCCAGGGCACACAAAGGAAGTTTACAAGAAACCCAGGCTGTTGTTATTAAAATATGTTGCTCTCTGCCGTCAACTGAGAGTCAGTTCCACGTTTTTCTATACACAGAGATGCTTCCTTCAGCATCAAATGGGATTGCATACAGAGACCCACACTCCAAGATTATGCAGAGAGAGACCTTAAAACACCCAGCTCTAAATGGTATTTCTCTTTTTAATTCTACCTTCTCTCAGATCTCTGCAAAGCCTTCAGGAGAGGAGGCAAGAAGAGTGTCATAAGTAGAGGGAATTTAGGACACAAGGGGAAAAATACCCTGATAATCTGACCACTGAGGAAGATGATACACCCAGCCTTGATAATACCTGATAAGCTAGATACCAGATGGAAGGGGATGGACGACTTCCCCTATCACAGAACTAGAGAAAGGGCCTAAGGGTAGGAGAAGGAGAGTGGGTGGACTGGCGGGAGAACTGGGAGGGGGCAGCAGAGGGGAAACAAAGTGAACAAATTGTGAAAAATAAATACATAAGAAAATCTGTGATCAAGATGATGAAGTATAGAGCTCTTCAGGACTGATGGCTTCTTCTTGGGGGTGGCTTCAGGGTGTGGCAAGGATGAATTCAGTTTTCTCTAAGGAACATGGCACTGAGACTCTGATCATGTTCCAATGATTATATGAACAACACATACTTCAATTGATGTATTTAAAAATACTAAGTGTGGCACATTGGTTGGAATTTGAAGTTTGGAGCAATGGAAAAGGAATGTAATGTGTAATATATGAAATTCCCACATAAGCAAAAAAATAATATATTAATAACTTTTCAAGTGACTTTTAACATTGAGAAAAGTTTCTGCTAAAGGAGGGCAGAGTTTGACTCTGTAAGTCATGTTTTCCAGGAATTCATTACATAGCAGAGAATCCTAGCGATGAAGTTACCCAACTACCTTAGAAACCATGAGATCTGGTGGCACCTATTAACAAGAATTCCTGACACTAATACTATATTAGGAGTGTGTGTCTAATGTACCACAGTCAGAAACAATTCTGCTGGTGTGTCCTATGTATATAACACAGAACCATGTCTCTGTTCTGAAGGCCAGGTTTTAAATGTAAACGAGGTCAAGGAGTATTGCTCACTGACCACTTAGGAGGACACAGCTGCCAATCCAGGCAGGTCAGACAAGGCAACCCTGCTCATAGAGTTTTGCCAACACTAGTGTGGAACATTACTAGCTGTTAAATACTTTATTGCCTATCACTTCTCCTTTTACATTCACAGATCTTACTCTGCTTCAGCCAAACCAGTCCCAGGAATTGTCTGGTTTCCTTCTCTTTTCCCTGGTTTCCTTCTCTTCAGGACTCAATTCCCCCGGGGACCCTAGACAATGCCAGCCTATTATATTAATAAGGATGTGAAGTTAAATTTACTGAGTACAGAAGTAACTACTCAGTTCAAAGTCACAATCTAGGAAATTTCACATCCAAGACCATGGTAGGAAACCACATTGTCATTAGGTATATTCCCCTTAATCTCACATCACTTTGAAGCTTCCCTACTTTGGAAGATGTCCAATTAAATAAACATTAAAATTTCATTTCCTACCTGATATTGTCATAGAGATAAACAGTTTTAAAGGTGTCAGAACTGGATAAAGTGATGAAATAAAAACTTTCTGGATTTCACAAGAAGCAGTCACATGTGCACAGGACCAGAATTACTGGACATTGAGGAAAGTTGGTTTACTTGTCTCCTTGAAAACATCATTCTCTCAGGTGCTGATTGAATGAGGGGGAGAATGATGTCATGAAACAAGTGAAAGTCAGTAAGAGTTTTGGGAGCCAGTTATTAAAAGCGTCAAATGGACAGCATGCTTGAGAAAAAGGCTGAGCAGCCCTACATGTCTCAATCTGGAAAGCTGAAAGCACACAACCCAGAGATGTCAGTTTCTATATCCAAGACTCTTAGTTCAGGAAAAGTGTCACATATTTCTTTCAAGTCGTCTTTAATAGTCACCTTTCCTTCCTTATGTGAGTTTCACATTATCAAAGATTCCATTGTTATTAGTTAAATGCACAGATATGTCCTCAGTAGTGAGTTACTTGCTGTAAAAATGCTCCCTGACCAAGGCAACTCCTTGAACAAAAAGTGATTAATTGGGACCATGCTTATATTATTTAAAGAGACCATCCAGGATATCATGTAAGCAAGCAGTCATCTTATTGTAGTCCTTCAGCAGAAATGAGAGCTTTTCATACTGAACCACAAGCACAAGGCAGAGAGAGGGAGACCGAGAGAGACAAAGAAAGAGCTTCAGAGACAGACTCAGAAATAGAAAGACTCCAGTCCATGCTTTCAAGGAACTCATTATGTAGCAGAGAATACTAGTCAAGAACTAGTGGTTACCAGCTACCTCAGACCTCATGAACTCTGGCGGCATCTCTGAACAAGTAGTCCTGTCACTAACACTATGTTTAGAGGAATTTCTAGAGTAGACAGCTGCTCTTGTGTCCTAGGCTTATAACATGGACACGTTCCTCTGTCCTGAAGGCCCAGTTTTACTGTAAACCCCAGGACAAAGAAGGTTCCTCACTGACCTCTTAGTTGGACCCAGTTGGTGATACAGCCCAGTCAGCCAAGGCAACCCTGCTCATAGAGGGTTGCCAACATTATTGTGGAACAAACAAGCTGTCAAATAATATTTTGTACAGTTCTCCTTTAATACTCACTGATCCATCTCTGTTTCAGAGAAACAGCTCCCAGGAACTACGTGATTTCCTTGTCTTTTCAATGCTCTTAAAAACGCAATACCATAGGGAACAATAGGCCATGTGTGCCTATTATGTCAATAAGAATGTGAAGGTACATTTAGTGACTAAGCCAGTAACTGCTCAGTTCAAAGTCACAACCTAGAAAATTTCAGATCCAAGATCACAATAGGAGACCATCCTGTCATTCAGTACATTCCCATTAATCCCACTTCACTTTGAAACTTTCCTTCTAAGGAAGCTGTCCAATTAAATAAACATTAAAATTTCATTTCCTACCTGACATTGTCATGGAGGTAAAAGGTGTAAAGGTGTGGGATCTGGATAAAGGGATCAGATAAAGGCTTGCTGGGCCTCACAAGAAAAAGTCACCTGTGCACAGTATCAGAGGTATTGGACCTGAGGGAAGTTTGTGTATTGATCTCCATGGAAAACTCAAGAAACAGGTGAAAGCTGGTAAGAGTTTCAGGAGCCAGTTATTAAAAGGGCCAAGTAGAAAGTCTACTGAGAAAGAGAAAGGCTGAGAAGCCCTACATGCCTCAATCTGGGCAGCTGAAAGTACACAAGCCAGAGATGACAGTTCCTGAGTCCAAGACTCTTAATTCAGGAAAGGTATCATATATTTCTTTCAAGTGGTCATTAATAAAGTCTCGTGTCCTTGACATGTGAATTTCCCATTATCACAGATTCCATTATTATTTGTTAAATGCTCAGATATGTTGTCAGTCATTGAATTACTTAATAGGAAAATGCTCTCTGATCAAGACAAATCTTTGAATAAAAAAGCGTTTAATTGGAACCTTGATTATATTTTTAAAGAGACCATCCAGGATGTCACATCTGCAAGCCGTCATCTTGCTGTAGTACTCAGCAGAACTGAGAGCTTTCCATACTGAAGCACAAGCACAATACAGAGAGAGAGACTGAGAAAGACACAGAGAGAAATAGAGATAGAGAGACAGATTCAGAAATAGAGTGACCAGGACCAAAAGAAACAAAGATAAAAATTGACAGAGACAGAGACAGTGACTCCACTCTGTCTGGTCACTTTCATTGGCATATCAACCTCAAAACACACACTCCCTTATTATAACTACAGTAAGAATTATATTATCTACCAAGGACATAACTAATTTCTTCCCAGACATTAACTCATTGGAGACTAAACAAGTAAATAGATGAGCTTCAAGGGGACAATGCAATTCAAATAACCAGGAAGTGGAAAAAGATTTAGGGACTTCCAGGCTAAAAGACTAAAATATCATAGTTATCCTGCTATCAGGATAGATTCACATTCAATGCAAGGATCAAATTCCCAACAACTTCTAAGTATGAAAGAACAGGAGTGCAGTCTCCTTTGGAGAAAATAAGTAATATTTCCATGACAGAATATTATTCTGCTAAGAAAATGACATCATGATATTTTCAGGCAAATGAATGGAACCAAACATATAATATTAATCCTGGGTGAAGTAACTAAAATGCAGAAAGCCAAATATAGTATGTATTCACTTATTAGGAGGTCTTCTAATAGTGGGGGGAAAGTTCAAATAGCTCTTCTATTGTGACCAAACCAGTCCTCCACTAGGGGGATGGGGTGGCAGTTGATAGAGTTTTGGGGCCAGGGCATGGTACAGAAATATCAAGCAACCCAGGCTCTTGTTTTTAAAATATTTTGCTATCTTCTCTCAACTGATAGATCAATGTCAGGTTCTTAATTCCAAGATGCTTTCTTTTGCATCAAATAGGAATACATATAGAGACCCACAGCATGATATTATTCAGAGATAGACCTTAAAACACCCAGCTCTAAATGGAATATCCCTATGATTTTCTTCCCAAGCTCACAAATTTGGGAAGCCTTCAAGGGAGGAGGCAGAAAGAGTGTCATAAGTACAGAGACTTGAGGACACAAGGAGAAAAATGCTCTGAGAATCTGGCCTCAGAGGAAGATCATGTAGCCAGCCTTGATGAGATCTGATAAACTAGGGTCATACAGAAGGGGATGAGAACCTCCCCTATCAAGGAAATAGAGAAAGGGTATAGAGGTAGAAAAAGAAGAATTGGTGGGACTTGAAGTAGAAGAGGGAGGGGGCAGCAGAGTTCATACAAATTGAACATATCATAATAATAAATAAATACATAAGATAACTATGATTGAGGTGATAATGTATAGAGCTCTTCAGGACTGATGGCTTCTTCTTGGGTGTCGGGGGTCCAGGATGTGGCAAGGATGAACTCAGTTTTCTTTAAGGGACTTGGCACTGAGACTCTGATCATGTTCCAATTGACTATATCAACAACATATACTTCAATTGATGTATGTAAAAAAATGAGAAAAAAATAGTTTGAGACATGGGTAGGAATTGAAAGGTAGTGTAATGTATTTACATGAAATTCCCACATAATTAATGAAAAAAAATTATGTTTAGAAACATTACACTGACTTTTTAAAATGGAGAAAAGATTCTACTAAAGAAGGGCAGAGTTAAACTTTACAAGACATTTATTCAAGGAACACATTATGTAGCAGAGAATTGTAGCCATGAACTTGTTGTTACCCAGCTACCTCAGATCCCATGAGTTCAGGTGGTACCTCTGAACAATCAGTCCTAGCACTAATAATACTCTTAGAGTGTTTGTCTAGAGGATACAGCTGCTCTTGTGTTGTAGGCCTATAACATGAACCTGTTTATCTGTCCTAAAGGCCTAGTTTTAACTGGAAACCCCAGGACCAAGAGGTTTTCTCACTGACCACTGTTAGGACACAGCTTCTGATCCAGCCAGGAGAGCCAAGGAAACCCTGCTAATAGAGGGTTGCCACACCAATGTTTAACAGCACCAGGTGTCAGATAGTTTATTGCCCCTCAGTGCTCCTTTTACACTCACCTTTCTTTCTCTGGTTGAGGCCAAACCAGTCATAGGAATTGTCTGGTTTCCTTCTCTTTTCTCTGTTCTTAAAGACACAATACTCCAAGTAACCCTAGGACTGGTTTGCCTATTATATCAAAAAAGAAGAAGGAGGAGGAGGAGGAGGCAGAGGAGAAGGAGGAGGCGGAGGAGGAGGAGGAGGAGGAGGAGGAGGAGGAGGAGGAGGAGGAGGAGGAGGAGGAGGAGGAGGAGGAGGAGGAAGTAGATTTAAAGATTTAATGACTATGGGAGTGACTGCTCCATTCTAAGTTACAACCTGGGAAATTTCAGAACCAAGACCACAGTATGACACCACCTTGATATTCAGTACATGACCCTAAATCTCACATCACTTAGAAGCTTCTCTACTTAGGAAGCTGTCCAATTCAATAAACATTGAAATTTCATTTCCTACCTGACACTGTTACAGAGGTAAACAGGAGTGAAGGGGTGGGATATGGACAAAGGAATGAGATAAAATCTTGTGGGTTTCACAAGAAAAAGTCACGTGTTCACAGGATCAGAGATACTGCTTACTGAGGAAAATTTGTTTACTCATCTCATTGGAAATCTCAAGATTCTCTCTGGTACTGATTGTCTGAGAGGGAAAATGATGTCATGCAACATGAAGTCAGTAAGAGTTTCAGGAGCCAGTAATTAAAAGGGCCAAGTGGACAGCCTGCTTGAGAGAAAGGCTGAGGAACCCTACATGCTTCCATCTGGGCAGCTGAAAGCACCCAACACAGAGATGACAGTTCCTGTGTTCAAGACTCTTAGTTCAGGAAAAGGGTCACATATTTCTTTCAAGTGGTCATAAATAAAGTCACGTGTCCTTGACATGTGAATTTCACATTATCACAAATTCCATTATTAATTTTTAAATACACAGATATGTCCCCAGTTAGTGAATTTCTGTGAAAATGGTCTTTCAGCAAGGCAATTCTCTCAACAAAAGTGTTTAATTGGGACCTTGCTTATATTTTTTAAGAGCCTTTACTAGATGTCATGTCAGCAAGAGGTCATCTTTTCATAGTCCTTCAGCAGAACTCACAGTTTTCATACTGAACCACAAGCAGCAGGCAGAGAGAGGGAGACTGAGAGAGACAGAGAGACAGCTATAAAGATAGATTCAGTAATAGAGAGACTGAGACAGAAAGAAACAAAAATATGAGGAGACAGAGACTGCATTCTGTCTTGTCACTCTCATTGGCATACCAACATCAAAGCACACCCACCATATAACTCCAAGAGGAATTATATTATCTAACAAATCCATACATGCTAACCCTTGCTAGATTTTTCTGCATTGTTGACTCAAAATGTAAATAGATGAACTTCAATGGGTCATTACAATTCAAATCGCCAGGAAGTAGAAATATTTGTAGGGATTTCTAGGTTAAAGAACATAGTTATACTGAGACCTTCTCATTCAATACAATGATTAAAGTCCCAGAAACCTCCGAGGTCTAACGAACAGGACTGACAATTTACTTTGAGAAAGATGTGCTATAATTCCATAAAGGAGTATTATTCATCTAAAAAAAATGATATCATGATATTTTCAGACAAATGTTTGCAAATAGGAAAAATTATCCTGGCTGTAGTTATTAAAAGGCAGGCAGACAACTATGATATGTATTCACTTATTAGAGATCTAACAGTGTGGGGAAAAAGTTCCAAAAGTCCATCTATTGTGAACAATAGTATTCCATCATGTATTCCATCATGAAGACTGTGTGGCAGTTAATTGAGTGGTTGGGCCAGGGACTCCTATGGAATAGTTAAAGCAGCCCAGGTTGTTGTTATTAAAATATGTTGCTCTCTGTCCTCAACTGATAGATCATTGCCATGTTCTTGTATCCACAGAGATGCTTTCTTCAGCATCAATGGGATAGCATCCAAAGAACCACAGTCCTATAATATGCAGAGAGACACCTTAAAACCCCCAGCTCTAAATGGGATTTCCCTATGAAATTCTCCCTCCCCTTAGATCTCTGGGAAGCCTAAGGAGAGGAGACAGAAAAAGTGTCATAGTAGAGGGAATTGAGGACACAAGGAGAAAAACTCTCTGAGAATCAGGCTTCACAAGATGATGATGCAACCTGCCTTATTGAGTCCTGATAAGCTAGGGTAAGATACAAAGGTGAGGAGGACCTCCCCTGTCAGAGACGTAGAGAAAGGCCATAGGGGTAGAAGAAGGAGGGTGAATGGGACTGGAAGGAGAAGAGGGTGGGGGCAGCAGAGGAGATACAATGTGAACAAATCATAAGAAATAAATACATAAGAAAAACTGTATTCATGGTGATGAAGTATAGAGCTCTTCAGGATTGATGGCTTCTTCTTGGGGGTGGTGACAGGGTGCCGCAAGGATAAAAACAGTTTTTTTCAAGAGAATTGGCACTAAGACTCTGATCATTTGTCAATGATTAGATGAACAATATATACTTCACTTGATAAATTTAAAAAAAATAGTTACATGGGTAGGAATTTGACACTGGGAGCAATGGAAAAGGAGTATAATGTATATTACATGAAATTCTCATATAAACTATAAAAATAATATGTTGACAACATTTACAATGACTTTTAACTTGGAGAGAAGTTTCAGCTAAAGGAGGGTAGAGTTTGACTTTGTAAGGCATGCTTTCCAGGAACTCATTATATAGCAGAGAATCCTAGCAGTGAACTAGTGATTACACAGCTACCTCAGATGCTATGAGGTCAGGTGGCCCCTCTGAGCAAGCAATCCTGGCACTAACACAACATTTAGAGTGCTTGTCTGGAGGATCACAGCAGGAAACACTGCTGCTCTTGTGTCCTATCCATATAACATGGACCCATTTCACTGTGTTGAAGGACCAATTTTAAATGTAAATACCAACACCAGGAGTATTCCTCACTGACTGACCACTAAGGACACAACTGCCAATTCAGCCAGATAAGCCAAGGGAACTCTGCTCATATATGTTTGGCAATACTAGTGTGGAACAAAACCAGCTGTCAAAAGGATATTTCATCTCATTTCTCTGTTTGCAGTCACATATTTTTTCTGTTTCAGCCAAACCAGTCCCAAGAATTTCCTGGTTTCTGAAGGAGTCTGGTAATTGGAATTCTGCCTCCTGCCCATGGCAGATGCTGGTCTTATCTAAGTTCTATGTCTCAGAGACTTTTCTTGCTGGTCTCTGCAAGCTGGGTGTTCTGAGCCTGAGAAGTAGATCTTAAGCTTCTTGCAACCTTGGGAACCAGAGAGAAAAGTTGGAGTAAACTTGAGTGAATTCTTGGATGCCTTGCAGGTGGCACATATGTGTTGCTACTGTGAAAAAAAAAATGGTTGTACCTTTTGCTCTATAAGTGTTGTTTGCATGTTCAGTAAACTGAGACTTGATCAGGAATCTATCTTTTCTTCCTTCTTCATGTCTCAGTCCCACCATTTACATTCCCACATTCAGATGGACCCTGTTCGACTAATCAGCAGGACAGGTCAGCTGGCACCTGAAAAACGGACCTTGGAAATGAAGGACAACATGAGAAAGGCTGTTTTGTTTGTTTTTTTTTTTTTTTTTTGGAGCTCTGGATGCCTAAGAAAAAAATTACTTTGTATAGACAGCCCATCACAAGGAGGAAGACAAGGTAGTCAGGCAGTGAATCATGGGACAGAGAAATAGCAGGGAGATGTTAATGAGGACTTTAAAGTCAATGCTAATAAAAGCGAGGAATTGGAAGAAACACCCTTATCCCCTTTAGTTTGACAATAAAGTTTGTCCCTGGTTCCCAGTTGAAAGTACCATCAATCTGGAAACTTGGAAAAAGGAATTTCACAAGCTAAAAAGTTACTTGAGGAAATTAGAGCAGCCAAACAGGCAGAAAAAAAGCACTTCAAAAGTTATTTCAAATGTTCTTAAAGGAGCTCAAACAGTTTTGTGTAATTTGAGAGCAGAAATTAATTTAGGAATAAGATAGTGAGGATGAAACGAGTCACAGGAAGAAACTCACAAGTCTCTTAATTCAGACTGTCCTTCTGTGCCCTCTGCCCTCAAGGCTTTCCCTGCCACATGTGGAGGAGATATGGTACCACTGCAGGAGAATATTACTGTTCTCAGAGAGAAAGTCCAATTATAAAGGGAAAAAGTTCAGTTGTTAACAGAATTAGAGAAATTAAAATTACAAAATAATAATAATAATAATAATAATAATAATAATAATAATAAAAAGTAGAATGTTTGCACTGGTAAATTTATTTATTTATTTTTTATTAATTACAGTTTATTCACTTTTTATGCCCCACATAAGGCCCACCTTTTCCCCTCCCAGTCCCACACTCCCTCCCTCTTCTTCACACATGCCCCTCCTCAAGTCCAATTATAGAGGAGGACTTCCTCTCCTTCCTTCTGATCTTATTCTATAAGATCACATCAGGAATGGCTGCATTGTCATCTTCTGTGCCCTGGTAAGGCTGCTCCCCCCTTAGGGGTAAGTGATCAAAGAACAGGCCAATCAGATTACTTCAGAGGCAATCCCTTTTCCCATTACTATGTAACCCACTTGGACACTAAGCTGTCATGGACCACATCTGAGCAGAGGTCCTAGGTTATCTTCATACCTGGTACTTGATTAGAGTATGAGTCTCTGGGAAGACCACTGTGTTCAAATTTTGTGGTTCTGTTGCTCTCCTTGTGGGGTTACTGTCCTCTCCAGAACTTACTATTTCCCACTTCTTACATAAGATTCCATGTACTCTGCCTAACAATTGGCCATAACTCTCAGTGTCTGCTTTGATGATCTGTAGGGGAGAGCCTTCAGAAGCCTTCTATGGCAGGTTCCTAAGTTGTTTCCTGTTTTCTTCTTCTTCTGATGTTCATCCTCTTTGCCTTTCAGGATGAGGATTGAGCATTTTAGTCAGGGTCCCCTCTCCTGGTTAGTTTCTTTAGATGTACAGGTTTTAGTAGGTTTATCCTATGTTATATGTCTATATGAGTGAGTATATACCGTATGTGTCTTTCTGCTTCTGGGACAGCTCACTCAGGATGATCCTTTCCAGGTCCAACCATTTACCTGCAAATTTCATGATTTACTTAATTTGCATTGCAGAATAATACTCCATTGTGTAGATGTACTACAATTTCTGCATCCATTCCTCAGTTGAGGGGCAACTGGGCTGTTTCCAGCTTCTGGCTATTACTAATAAAGCTGCTATAAACATGGTTGAACAAATTTCTTTATTGTGTACTTGAGCCCCTTTTGGATATATACCTAGGAGTGATATGGCTGGATCTTGAGGAAGCGCTATTCTTAGTTGTCTGAGAAAGTGCCAGACTGATTTCCAGAGTGGTTGTACCAGTTTGCATTCCCACCAGCAATGGAGAAGGGTTCCCCTTTCTCAACAACGTCTCCAGCATGTGTTGTCACTTGAGTTTTTGATCTTGGCCATTCTCATGGGTGTAAGGTGAAATCTCAGAGTCATTTTGATTTGCATTTCCCTAATAGCTAATGACATTGAGCATTTCCTTAAGTGTTTCACTGCCAGTAGATATTCCTCTACAGAGAGTTCTCTTTTTAGCTCTGTTCCCCATTTTTTCATTGGATTACTTGGACTACTTTCTGCTTTTCAGCTTCTTTAGTTCTTTATATATACCGGATATTAACCCTCTGTTATATAAAGGGTTGGTGAAGATTCTTTCCCAATCTGTACACAGTCATTTTGTTTTGATGATGGTGTCCTTTGCTTTAAGGAAGCTTTCAAGTTTCATGAGGTCCCACTTATTGATTGTTGCTCTCCAAGCCTGTGCTATTGGTATTCTGTTCAGGAAGTTGTCTCCTGTGCCAATGAGTTCAAGGTAATTCTCCACTGTTATTCTAACTGATTAAATGTGTCTGGTTTTATGTTGAGGTCTTTGATCCACTTGGACTTTAGTTTTATGCAAGGTGATAAGTATGGTCATTTTGCAAAATCAGTATGCATTTTTCTACATATAGACACCCAGTTAGAGCAGCACAATTTGTTGAAGATGCTATCTTTTTTCCATTGTATAGTTTTGGCAACTTTGTCAAAGATCAGGGGTGCATAATTGTGGTGGTTTATCTCGGGTCTTCTGTTTGGTTCCGTTGATCCACCATTCTATTTCTATGCCAGTACCATGCAGTTTTTAAAACTGTTGCTCTATACTACAACTTAAGATCAGGGATGGAGATACCTCCCAAAGATCTTTTATTGTAGAGGATTGTTTTAGCAATTTGTGGTTTCTTGTTATTCCATGTGAAGTTGAGAATGTTTCTTTTGAGGTCTGTAAAGAATTGTGTTGGTAATTTTAATGGGAATTGCATTGAATCTGTAGATTGCTTTTGGTAAAATGGCCATTTTTACCATGTTAATCCTTCTAAGCCATGAGCATTGGAGATCTTTCCATCTTCTGATATCTTTTCTAATTCTTTCTTCAGAGACTTGAATTTTTTTTTTCCTTACAAGTCTTTGACTTGATTGGTTAGGGTTACACAAAGGTACTTTATGTCATTTGTGGCTATTGTGAAGAGTTGTTTATGTAATTTCTTTCTCAGTCCTTTTGTCTTTTGCATACAGGAGGGCTACTGATTTTTTTTTTAGTTAATTTTATATCTGGACACTTTGTTGAATATGTTCCCTGGTATATTTCCCTGGCAGAATTTTTGGGGTCACTCACGCATACTATGATATCATCTGCAAATAGTGATAATTTGAATTCTTCCTTTCAAATTTGGATCCCCTTGATCCCCTTCAACAGTCTTATTGCTCTAGCAAGGACTTCCAGAACTATGTTGAAGATATATGGAGAAGGGGGCAGCCTTGTCTTGTCCCTGATATCAGTGGGATTGTTTAAGTTTCTCTCTGTTCAGTTTGATGTTGGCTAAAGGTACCTGTATATCACTTTTACTATGTTTAGATATGTGCCTTGTATCCCTCATCTCTCCAATACTTTAAACATTAATGGATGTCGAATTTTATCAAATTCTTTTTCAGCATCTAGGGAGAATGTGTTTTCTTCTTCTTCTTCTTCTTCTTCTTCTTCTTCTTCTTCTTCTTCTTCTTCTTCTTCTTCTTCTTTCAGTTTGTTAATATGGTGGATCACATCGATGGATTTCCATATGTTGAACCACCCCTCCATGTCTGGCATGAAGCCTACTTGGTCATATTGGATGTTATCTTTGATGTGTTCTTGTATTCAGGTTTGAAAGTATTGTGTTGAATAGTTTTGCATCAATGTTCATAAGGGAAATTGGCCTAAAATTGTCATACATTGTTGGGTCTTTATGAGATTTATGTACTAAGGTGACTGTGGCTTCATAGAATGAGTTTCTTAATGTTCCTTCTGTTTCTACTTTAAGGAATAGTTTGAAGAGAACTATAGTTAGCTCTTCTTCAAAGGTCTGGGAGAATTCTTCACCGAAACCATCTGGCCCTGGGTGTTTTTTTTTGTTTGGGATAATTTTGATGACCACTTTTATTTCCTTGGGGGATATACCGCTATTTAGTTTATTTACTTGGTCCTGATTCAGCTTTGATAAGTTGAATTGATCAAGAAAATTGTCCATTTCATTTAGGTTTGCAAATTTTGTGGCATATAGACTTTTGAAGTAAGTCCTAATGGCTATTTTGATTTCCTCAGTGTCTGTAGTTATGTCCCCTGTTCATTTCCGTTTTTGTTGATTTGGATGGTGTCTCTCTGCCTTTTAGTTAGCTTGGCTAAGGTTTTGTCTATCTTGTTGATTTTCTCAAATAACCAGCTCTTGGTTTCCTTGATTCTTTGAATTGTTTTCTTTGTTTCTTATTGGTTGATTTCAGCCCTGAGTTCGATTATTTCCAGCTGTCTACTCCTTTTTGCTGTGTCTACTTCTTCTTTTTCTAGGGTTTTTAGATGAGCCATTAAGTTGCTTGAATGAGCTGTCTTGAATTTCTTCTTGACAGCACTTAGTGATCTGAAATTTTCTCTTAGCACTGCCTTTATCTTGTCCCACAAGTTTGGAATGTTTTTTCTTCATTTTCATTGAGTTCTAGGAAGACTTTAATTTCTTTCTTTATTTCCTCCCTGACCCAGTTGTCATTTAGTAGCAAGTTGTTCAGTTTTACTGTGTGTGTAGACTTTTTGCTATTTCTGTTGTTTTGGTCCAGCTTTATTTTCTGGTGATCAGCAGGATACAAGGGGTTATTTCAATTTTATTTTATCTGTTGAGGCTTGCTTTGTGACCAACTATGTGGTTTATTTTGAAGAAGGTTCCATGAGGTCCAGAGAAGAACGTATTTTCTTTTGTGTTTGGGTATAATGTTCTGTAAATGTCTGTTAGGTCCATTTGATTCATGACCTCTGTAAGAAGCATTGTTTCTTTGTTTAATTTCTGTTTTGTTGACCATTCCTTTGTTGAGAGTGGGATGTTGAAGTCTCCCACTATTAATGTGTGGGGATCTATGTGTGGTTTAAGTTATATCAATCTTTCTTTTACAAATGTGGGTGCCCTAGCACTTGGGGCATAGATGTTCAGGATTGTGATGTCTTCCTGGTGGAATATTCCCTTGATGAGTATGAAGTGTCCTTCCCCATCTCTTTTGATTAATTTTGGTTGAAAGTCTATTTTACCAGATATTAGTATGGCTACTCCTGCTTGCTTCTTGGGTCCATTTCATTGGAAAGCTATCTTCGAACCTTTTACCCTCAGTGTCTATATTTGTGACTTAGTATGTTTCTTGTATGCAACAGATTGCTGGGTTTTGCTTTGCTTGTGCATCCATTCTGTTAGTCTGTCTTTTTATTGATGTTGAGAGAGACTAATGAACAGTGGCTGTTAGATCCTTTGATTTTGATGTTGGCTGCAGTCATAAGTTTATGTGCTTGGTTGCTTTTTGCTTTACTTTAGTGAAGTTAATTATTTCCAGTGTTTTCTTGAAAGTAGCTAGTTTTCTTGGGTTGTATTTTCCCTTCTAGTGTCTTCTGTAACGCTGGATTTGTGTGTAGGTATTTTTGAAATTTGTTTTTGTCATTGAGTATCTTGTTTTCTCCGTGTATGAGGACTGAGAGATTTGTTGGGTATAGGAGCCTGGGATGACATCTGTATCCTCTTAGAGTCTGCATGATATCCGTCCAGGCCCTTCTGGCTTTCCATGTTTCTGTTGAAAAGTCAGGTGTGATTCTAATGGGTTTGCCATTATATGTTACTTGGTCTTTTTCCCTTGCAGCTGTAACTTGTATGTCTAGTGGTTTGGTCAGTTTTGTTAGGGATAACTGGTTGCCACTTGAAGTAGTATCTGGGGTTTGATCTCAGGGATCCTGGGCTTTTGTAGGTCTGAGATTGGGAATCTATGTCCCAGTACCCAAGTGATAATTTGTGGTGGGTGGGTACCACTTTCCTGGCAACAGCAGGCTATCTGGTGCAGAGCAGACATTAATAGTGGGAGACTTCAACTTCTGGGTTGGGCTGGTCTGCCGGACCTATTCCAGGGATATACTGGCTGGCCTAAGTCCATTCCCTTTGCTTCATACCCTGTGAGGATTTCTCCCGACAGTGACTCTCTGTCTCTTTTCTGCCCTGGGGCACACAGCTCAGTCCCTGCCACATAGCTGGTAAGAACTACTGTATGAGTCTGAGGGTTGAGCCCATTTCAGTGATAGGGGCTCTTACTCACAGGTCTGTGAAACTTTTTCCAGGGAAAGACTAGGTGATCCAAGTCAGTATCATTTCCTTCCTTCCTTGAGGAGTTCTCTCATGATAGGGATTCCGAGTCTCTGGTGTTTTTTGTTCCCACCAGTCAGCCTGAGAAGGTGATCACGACACACAGGCATGTGGCTCTGGTTTGGGGACCTAGTGCCTGTGCTATCCTGGATCTCTTCCGGGATCTGGTGGGGGAACTGAGAATGGACCCAACTGATACCCACATGGTGGGAGTTTCCTCTCACCCAGAAAACATGATTGCTGTTGTTTTAGGGTCCAGAGTTCAGCCTCTTGGTTGCTGTATGGAAAATGTTGTCCTGCTCTTCAGAAGTAGTGTTCTCCTGGCGCAATCATCTTGTCAGTTCAGTTACTAAGGGAATTAGAGAAATTAAAATTACCAAATAATAATAATGATAATAATAATAACAAATATTAAAACTGGAATGTTTGCACTGTTAAAATTATTTATTTATTTTTAATTATACTTTACTTTGTACCACCCCTCTAGTTCCCTCCCTCTTCCCTTCCTAATACCGCCCTTCCTCTCCATTTTCCACACACTCCCCTTCCCAAGTCCACTGGTAGGGGAGTGTTTCTTTTTATATGGAATAACAAGAAACCCAGAATTGTTAAAACAATCCTCTACAATAAAAGTTCTTCTGGAGGTATCTCCATCCCTGATCTCAAGCTGTACTATAGAGCAACAGTAATAAAAACTGTATGGTACTGGCATAGAAACAGACTGGTGAATCAATGGAACCAAATTGAAGTCCCAGAAATAATCCCACACACTTATGGATATCTGATCTTTGATAAAGATGTCAAAATCATACAATGGAAAAAAAGATAGCATCTTCAACAAATGGTGCTTCTCTAACTGGATGTCTACATGTAGAAAAATAAAAATAGATCCATACTTAACAGCCTGCTGAAAATTGAAGTGCAATTGGATCAAAGACCTCACATAAAACCAGACACATTAAATCAGTTAGAAGAAAAAGTGGGGAAGACTGTAGAACTCATTGGTACAGGAGACAACTTCCTGAACAGAACACCAACATGCACTGGTAAATTTTAAAGTGTGATTTTGACTTTTAAAATTATAAATATGCTTTGTGATTCACTCCTAAAGAGGATGATTTGTTTTAATATTACAAAAAGTTTCTTTTTAAATTAAAATTTTAAAAAGCAGATACCATGTTTGCTTTTTGTCCTGTCTTTTTTTGTTTTGTTTGTTTGTTTGTTTGTCTCTGCTGGCTTCAGTTTTGATTTCTGGTTTGGGTTTCCTCACAAGGTCTTGGAAAGTTGGAGAGTTTCCAATCTGGTCAAGGGAATCTGGATGATGCTTTAATTCCTGGAAAAGGGACCCCTAAGATTCTACTCCTTTTGGGACCATGAGAGAGGGTCGCTGGGACCCTATTCTGTATGATAAGAGGGTTGCTGGAGATT